>NC_036446.1:12003513-12307134 GCF_002775205.1 Xiphophorus maculatus
ATAAAAAAAACTGAAAACCTTATATCCTTCTCCTTTCACCTGGAAGGTGAAAACATGAACATTTTCAAATAGTGAGTATTTTCCACAGGAACAAATATGGCTTCCCAAGTTGCTAAAAAAATGCAAAAACGAGTACTTTGAGTGATTAGTTTGGCATAAAGGTGAATAGACTCATAATTTGAATATTACCATCTCAGTATATAATCTTTGCTTTGTGTGTTTCCTCATCATCTTTCCGCGGTCGCCTGTTGCCAGGCGGAGGTGTGTGCAGGAACGGTGGCTGAGGTCATCCAGTCAGTGGTGAACGGAGCGGACGGCTGCATCTTCTGCTTCGGACACTCCAAACTGGGTAACAAGCCTCTTGAACGCAACTTCCCCGGCTACACAAACAGAGCATATGTGGTTTATGAGCCATCCCTCGTATGTGTTCCTGACTGTGTCAGTCCTTCACTTGGCGACTCTCCCTCGTCTATCAGAGACAGAAGAGGATTAGTGTCTGCTCTGGCTGAAAGCTTCCTCAGTCTGCTCAGGCTGTTTTTCTGTCTTCCTCTTTTGCTCCCTAATCCTCCTGAAGCTGATTTTTTAGAGAAGCTGTCTTAGAAAGGGTCAGGACCCTTCACTGCACACTGCAACGCAATATGAAGCCAAACATGTGCAGCGTTAAAAAAGGCCAGGCAGCACAGACACATGTTATGTTGTCAGTAGTTCATAGAATAAAAGAACAATGTTCATTCTACTGAAACATATACATATAAAGAGTAAAATCAGAGACACTGATCATTTTAAGAGGTTTCTTATTTTTTTCCAGAGCTGTATTTCAGAGATACACCTGAAGTTCTTTGATCCCAAAGTGATTCTCCACATAGACACATAAATGTCTTATTGGCTGAGCCGTGCGTTTACTTCTCACCTGTAACTTATTGGACAAAACCAAAACAAAGGTGTGTGAACATCCAATAAAGCCCGGTATGTTAATCAGCTTTGAGTTTTCCCCACATTCCCTGAATTCAAACACAATGTTTACCATTTTATAACCTCTGAAATGTATATTTAAAGCATAGAGAGGTTTCTTCATAACTTGCAAACAAACGAAGATCAAAATTTTCTCTGAAATTGGTAGTTTCTATCTTTTATTTCTCAGTTTCTGCACTGTCGACTTATTCATACATTCACCGTGACGCATCACAATTGTCGACATTTGTTGATCATGCACTTCAACTCCTCTGCAGAGCCAGTGGGAAAAATGCCTCTAGCTAAGACTATCACTTTACTCAGGCACTACTTACGGAGCCTGTACAACTTACGACTCCTGAACATCCTACAAGAGCTGAGAGGCGATCCAGCTCATGTCTCAATCTGAAGAAATTCAGATGAGAAACACATGCTTTTTTTTTGGCTGTATCAAAATTTATGTATTTTGCAAAACAAAACCACTTTTTTGCGTCACACGAGTCATGACCAACAACTGATTGTTTTTTTAGTAAAAAAAAAATGTGCTGGGAGGATGATGACAGCATGTTTTGTTTTTTCTTCAATTTTTAATGACGTATCACATGAAGAAACGTATTAATTTGTGATTTTAACAAAGTTTCTTATTTAATGGAAACACAGCAATTGTGAAATTAACATTAGCGAAGTATCGATAAAGTGTTAAGTACATTTGCAATAAAAATGAAGCTATGTAGTTCATGATTCAATCAAAAACGAAGAAGAAACTGGGAAAAGAAAAAAGTTACAGCTGACCAAACAAAAAACACACAATTTACTGTCTAATATTTGCCTTGTTTATAATGCCCAAGAGATTTGTGGAGATATTCTGTAAACTGATGAGATAAAAGTGGATTTTTTGGAGAGTGTGCATCGTAACACCCTACACCAACAATCAAACATGCAATGGGAAAGGAAAATTAAGTCAATATTAAGTAGAACATTTACAAACAAACTAGCTTGGTTGAGTAAACTGATTTTAAAAATCTATTTCAGCGATTAAACATATAATTTCTCATCAGAAATTAAATATATACAAACTGTTTTACTACTTTATCAATATTCCCAACATTAATTTCACTCAATGCAACTGGAAAAATATCTTTACCTTAATGTTTAACTTTATGTTGTTAGTGCTAATTAGCACCTCAAAAACCTTGGGAAGACAAGTCTTTGAATTAAAGTGACATTTAAAAATAAAATTAAAATCTTTCTTTGTCGAGTTCTTTGTCCGCAGACATGCAGGTTGGGTGAACTGGTGACTCAAAACTCTCTTTGGGAGTGTATTTATTAGCACTTAGCTGCACACACACATGCAGAGACGAGCTCAAACAATCTTAAGCTAAATGTGGGTGAGCATATAAAATGAATGAGTGGGTGAGACAGATGTGCAGACAATAATTAGAGCCTCCTAAAACAAAATAAGTCACCACAGTGCTCGTCTAGACAGCACAACTTGCATCAAACTTTGAAACAGAAAAATAAAGGCAGAATTAATGGTAAAAACTACGTTCTCTGTAATGAATGGCTACATCTGGAACTAATGTTCCCTCTAATTGCTTGAGCATGGCCGTGTAAATGACACTGCAGGCGCTTTTCTAAGCTTGGAGAAACAAACTTTTGTTGATGGATTTCTGAATGAATTTCTGCGTTCCATTGCTGCCGTGACCAGGAGCGGCTTCAGCTTAAAAAGCCGCTGCTGCAGCAGCTCACCCCGGGCCATGAATCTTAATGCTGCCGCCGCGTTATAATGACATTACCTTTTTGCTAATTAAAGCGGGGAAAGTAGCACAAAGAGTGTTTATCTTCAGCCTGGAAGCCCTGGGCTGTGGATTTATGAGGGGTCAGACTCAGACTCTCAGCACAACAAGCAGGTTTGCATTGAAAAAATCCAAAAATGAAAAGCTGCTACATTTGTATAATTTTGATATAAGCCAAATATCATAGATTTTGTCAGCATTGTTACCAAAAAGCCTAAGAGTGATTAAGCTTTTCCACACTGCAGTCACAAATGTAAGATTTATTTTATTGGGATTTTATGTGATAGACATCGTACAAAACGCTTAAGAAAATATTTATCTGAAAAGGTAGGTAAAGTAATTTTATTTATGTAGCACATTTTCAGCAACAAGGCAGTTCGAAGTGCTTTACATGAATTAGAAGGAAAACAAAAACAACAAAATCAACAGAAAGAAGGTAAGAGAGAGATAAAGTTTGAGTTCTAGATTTGTGTAAAGCAAAATGTTTGGTTGGTTCTCCATGTTTGATAATAAAACTAAATGTTGGTTCCAGTTTTTCTGGGTTGCTAAGTACAGTAAGGGCCAGAAATATTTGGACAGTGACACAAGTTTTGTTATTCTAGCTGTTTACAAAAACATGTTCAGAAATACAATTATATGTATAATATGGGCTGAAAGTGCACACTCCCAGCTGCAATATGAGAGTTTCCACATCCAAATCGGAGAAAGGGTTTAGGAATCATAGCTCTGTAATGCATAGCCTCCTCTTTTTCAAGGGACCAAAAGTAATTGGACAATGGACTCTAAGGGCTGCAATTAACTCAGAAGGCGTCTCCCTCGTTAACCTGTAATCAATTAAGTAGTTAAAAGGTCTGGGGTTGATTCCAGGTGTGTTGTTTTGCATTTGGAAGCTGTTGCTGTGACCAGACAACATGCGGTCAAAGGAACTCTCAATTGAGGTGAAGCAGAACATCCTGAGGCTGAAAAAAAAGAAAAAATCCATCAGAGAGATAGCAGACATGCTTGGAGTAGCAAAATCAACAGTCGGGTACATTCTGAGAAAAAAGGAATTCACTGGTGAGCTTGGGAACTCAAAAAGGCCTGGGCGTCCACGGAAGACAACGGTGGTGGATGATCGCCGCATACTTTCTTTGGTGAAGAAGAACCCGTTCACAACATCAACTGAAGTCCAGAACACTCTCAGGGAAGTAGGTGTATCTGTCTCTAAGTCAACAGTAAAGAGAAGACTCCATGAAAGTAAATACAAAGGGTTCACATCTAGATGCAAACCATTCATCAATTCCAAAAATAGACAGGCCAGAGTTAAATTTGCCGAAAAACACCTCAAGAAGCCAGCCCAGTTCTGGAAAAGTATTCTATGGACAGATGAGACAAAGATCAACCTGTACCAGAATGATGGGAAGAAAAAAGTTTGGAGAAGAAAGGGAACGGCACATGATCCAAAGCACACCACATCCTCTGTAAAACATGGTGGAGGCAACGTGATGGCATGGGCATGCATGGCTTTCAATGGCACTGGGTGACTTATGTTTATTGATGACATAACAGCAGACAAGAGTAGCCGGATGAATTCTGAAGTGTACCGGGATATACTTTCAGCCCAGATTCAGCCAAATGCTGCAAAGTTGATCGGACGGCGCTTCACAGTACAGATGGACAATGACCCCAAGCATACAGCCAAAGCTACCCAGTAGTTCATGAGTGCAAAAAAGTGGAACATTCTGCAATGGCCAAGTCAATCACCAGATCTTAACCCAATTGAGCATGCATTTCACTTGCTCAAATCCAGACTTCGGACGGAAAGACCCACAAACAAGCAAGACCTGAAGGCTGCGGCTGTAAAGGCCTGGCAAAGCATTAAGAAGGAGGAAACCCAGCGTTTGGTGATGTCCATGGGTTCCAGACTTAAGGCAGTGATTGCCTCCAAAGGATTCGCAACAAAATATTGAAAAAAAACTATTTTGTTTGGGTTATGTTTATTTGTCCAATTACTTTTGAGCTCCTAAAATGTGGAGTGTTTGTAAAGAAATGTGTACAATTCCTACATTTTCCATCAGATATTTTTGTTCAACCCTTTAAATTAAACGTTACAATCGGCACTTGAATTCTGTTGTAGAGGTTTCATTTCAAATTCAATGCGGTGGCATGCAGAGCCCAACTCGCGAAAATTGTGTTACTGTCCAAATATTTCTGGCCCTAACTGTAGATGGTACTGTTTAAAGCTGCATTCACACTGCAGCCTGAAATGACCCGATTCTGATTTTGTTTGCCGTAATGCGACCCAGGCTACTTGGATATCCGATACGTATCCGATTCAAATGCAACCTAGCGTCCAGGTCGCATTCATCCGGCCTGAACGTCACTGATACTCGACAAATCTCACTATTCTGCGTCCTGATACTCGCAAGCAGGAAGAAAAATAACCATGATGGACAATAAAGGATTAAGTTGTTAATATGCTGCTCCAGTCGGACAACAACTTCAAAATCGTAAGCAATGCTCCACCATTAGCATCAATGTTTACCACCGCAAACACTGAGAACTACCACTACTTCTTCTTTATGGTGGTTGGCAAAACACTGAGCACGCTCTCTATGTGTGACGTTATTGCGTCCTCTACTGCGCATAAGGGACACTTTCAGGTCGTTTGCACTGTGAACTGCACACTGGTCGTGTGCATTCATTTAGAAGTGTGAATGGCAAAACAAAAAAAATCTGATTTGACCAAAAATCTGAATTGGGTCACTTCAGACTGCAGTGTGAACGCAGCCTTTGTTTGTTCTAGATTTGTAACGTATAAAGCTAAAGTGTAGCAAGCAGCTACTTTTTGTCTTTCAGGTCTCTTACAGCTTTGTTCATCTTGAAAATCACAACTCTTCCATTTTCTACTGGCACAGTCAGGTTGAATGGAAACGTTTACGACCTGAGCTATAACTAGGACATTCTAGCTGATTAACAGGCTTTGATCTAAACTATTTTGCCATAGCTGGTAGAAGGTTTTGGATTATTGTACTGAATACTCCATGCTTTGACACTCACTTCTTGTTTACTTTAACCTTGTTCAGACAGTGACAGCATCTGTATTTTGGTTTGATGCGACCAATTACGAGGCATCCGCTCGTAATTGTATATTACGGGTATATTTTAATAAAAAAATAACTCAGCTCACTCACTGTTTTATAGTCTGCAGTGCAACGTTCCTGTGCAGCTGGCTGAAGCAGTCAGCCACAGAACCAGGACTTGACAGCCTGAAGCAGCGAGAACAAAGGAAATGGCTGTGATATACTGACACTCATATTCTGTCACATAAAATCAGGCCTGAAAGAAAGAGAGACACACAGAGAGGAAACGGCTGTTAAATAGACAAACTGTGATGGAGGAAATCCATTGAATCAACTGGAAAATCAGATTAGTCAAAGTTAATGATCTGGTGTTGAAGTTGTTGAACTTTAAAGAGGACCCATTATACAAAATTCACTTTTTGCGTATTTTTTGTATGTCCTTTCAGGTCTCAACTGCTTCTAAAAACAGTAAGCGCCATTTTTACAAGCAGAAACACTCGGCTGTTTCTGGCAATAAGTTAATGTTTTTTTGTGTCTGGAAAACAAGACATTTCAAAATCCTCTTCATTGTAACTGCGCCGTTACCTAGCAACCCCAACTGAGTCTGAAGTTACCTAGCAACCCAAACGGAACTCCAGCACGTTTGGTCAGCTGAATGCTCCGTACAATGGATGCTAGAAATGACAAGGCTTCAAGTTTGGCACATGCCATAGATCTATCTGTCCTAACCCATTCAAGGAAACCTAGTAGGTAGCTTAAAATAAATAATTTCTCCTCCAAATAAATGCGTATAATGTGTTTCTTTTACAACGCGTTTGCACCGTTTCATGAAGCAGCTCAGTGTTTTTAGAGCAGATGCTTGAGGAAACGCTAAGGGATAACAATGTAAAATCACAACGTAGCTGACAGCCTCCCCTCCATCCTCATTCAGAACAAATGGGAAACATTTCTCTACGCTGCATCACAGGAGTCAGGCTTTCATGTCCTCTGTTTTCCACATGTTAGCTGTGACATATGGCTTTGTTTAGGCGGGTGTTTGATCTCCTGATTCTGACAGCCGCAGCAGGTGTAGGAGGAGGATAATCATCGTCCTGTGACTGGAGGAGACACAGATCCACTCACAGACGATCATTTCACTCTCACACCTTTTTCTTACTCATCTTCCTCCAGAGAATAGAGGTTTTATGATCTTTTTCTTCTCACCCCTTGCTCTGTTTTTTTGTCTTTCTGTGTGTCATCCAGGAAAATCGTACACAATGATTGGTCGTGATGACTCTCTTCAGACCCTGGGAATAATCCCCTGTGCCATTTCCTGGCTGTTTAAACTCATCAATGAGAGGAAGGAGAAAACAGGAGCGCGCTTTTCTGTTCGAGTCTCTGCTGTGGAGGTGACTGAGAAAAACACCTCAGTTGTTATTAAAAGCAAAGCATCAGTAATGTTTCTATCAAATGGAAAAGGAAGCAGCTGTAGCGGTCACTGACATTTGTTAATTAGCATTTTTTAAGCTTTTACTTAAGAAATGCTCCTAAGTTTTTTTTAAAAAGAAAGGAAAAGATTTTTAGTCTGTGTCGTTGAATGAATTATTCTGTGACACTTCTTGTCTTTTTAGTAAATATATTTTAAGTCAGTAAAGTAACTGCACTGTAAAACATTTGAAGGTGATTTAACTTGAAACTGAAAGTCCACCTGCTGCCCTGAAAATGCAACTTAAGTCAACAAAAAATTGAAAAGAAAATTGTTTTGGTTTTAACTCAGAAATTAAAGTTCATTAAGTTGATTTAACAACAAGAAACACGTTGTCTAAAAAATTTATTTTAAGTTCATTAGTCTTGAATAGTGAGTTTTAACATAATACTGCAATTTAAACCAAATAATTATTTCACAATATGTAAATAAAAACTGTCCTCACCTGGTTAAAGAGCCACATTTCTCTATTATTTTCACTCATAATATCAAGTTAAAATAACAACTTATTTTACTTTAGAATAATTTAAATTATTGTTCCAAATTGCACGATCAAAATTTTATTAAACATCACAATGAATTCGGCTCAGAAACATTTAGTGTGAACAGGACATTATCCACAAGCTTTGCAAAACCTAAAATAAACATTTGCCTTAATAAAACACAAGAGTCAGATCAACGTAACACACTTCCATCTCAGGATACAAAACAAGCCGCTAAGCATTCTGGGAAATAGTTCCCACTCCTGTCTTTTTCTTCTTTGAGTTGTTTTAAGTGCTAACCTAAAAACTCTAGTTTATTCAACTCTTAGCAGAACTTATTGCTGTAAGTTTATCTTTCACAAACTCAAACACTGTGGTTCAAAATCTAAAACTCGCTAAATTTATTTGACTTAAAGAGCAGAAGACAGTAGAAACAACTAAACATGGCTCAAATGTTTTACAGTGTGTGCTTGGTTAGTTGGTGATTGAAATCTTTTAATTTAACTGGAGATGGACGAGAATGCTTTCTTAATCTTATATATTCATTATTCTTATAATTTCATGTTAACTGAGTTTCATTACAAATTCTGTTTATATTAAAATTTTGCCATTTTTATTTGGTCGACAAAGTAACTTTCTTTTTTATAATGTTTTGATGAGACGGATTTGCTTTGAGATCAAATAAAATGTTATCCGCTCTGATCAGCTGATTGATTTGTGTTCAGGTTTGGGGAAAGGAGGAAAACCTGAAGGATCTGCTGTCTGAAGTGGCAACAGGAAGTCTGCAGGACGGCCAGTCGCCTGGAGTTTATCTCTGTGAGGATCCAATCTGTGGCATGCAGGTACATCCGACAGCCGCTAGATTATTTTAATGTTTTCGATTTGCTTCAGAATTTATTTTTAACTTTTAAAAGTCGATTTTGTCTTTGGGAGTCGGGACAGAAACACACCTTTGTGACATTTGAAAATAATGAGAATCAAAAGTACAGAAGAAAAAAGCACTTGATGTAAAACTATAATCATTCGAATGCAGGGTTTCCCTCAGGGTATTATAAGTCTGGCGGGCCACCAGGCTTTACTTGTGCCCCCACCAGGCTTAGCATTGCTTGCTTTCTTAAGTTTTTTTTCTTTTAATGTTTGCAGTTTTTAAGACTTTAGAGTTAGTGTTCAGGTATTAATCTTCCAATCTTTCAATAACACATAATTATCAAGTGATATTTTCAAATTTCCTGGCACATTTTTAACTCAAAAACACGACGATGAATGACCGCTGAGCGCCCCAACCACCGGGTTTAGCAAGTTTTCTGGGGGAAACCTTGAAATGTAAATATTATTTTATTGTTGTACCTTAACTGAAAGGTATTACACCTTTTCAAAGAGCATAAAAGCACAAATAAAATAGTATAATAATACAGCGACATAATCTGCCTTAGCAGATTATGATTTTTTAACATACTTCAAACAAAACTCAAACAACTACTAAATTAATTACTAAATAGACCAACAAATTAGAGAATAGCAGCAGCATTACTTTTGCTGTTTGTTCATGAATACGTAATCTCAGACTGGTGTCCAAATCTGAGCCAAATTTGTCAAGTTATCAGTTTTGCTTCAGTGTTTTTGTAAAATTGTAGATGGAAATGCTGAGTAATAAAGTCAATGTAAAATGTTTTCATTAGACAAATGTGGTCTGATTTTTGTCAAAGAAAGCAATACATATACATAAAAATGTTAAACATTTTATGTATAGCTGTCCTTTGTGATTCTGACCACAAAGGACAGCTTTCACCAAAGTTTAACAGTATTATAGTTTTCTTTTTTCAGGAAAACCACGCAGCAGTAGTCAGATTGTCACAAAATGATGGCAACAAGTGAGCAGCAGAATGTCTGCATGTTTATAGGATTAGAGGGTCTGGAGCAAACACATCTGTATAATCCCTAACTAATCTGGTATAATCTCATCAGTAATTACATCCTACAGCGCACACACATTTTCCATTCCTTGCAGCTTCTTTGTATGTCATATACCTGCAGGTGAACCATTACTAGCAGAGCTCTACATGCCAAATCCTCATTGTAAACATAATCATCGTATAAATACTTTTTGGCTGGTGACTCAAACCCCTCTGGCTTAATTTGGTTTCCTCTTACTTCCCCCATCATGTCATGTCTGCAACATTGTTGCTTTATTTTTCAAATCTGGATGTTTTCCAGCTCCAAAACCAGTCGGAGCTCCGTGCTCCCACCCCAGAGAAGGCGGCCTGGTTCCTGGATGCGGCCATCGCAGCTCGCCACAGCAGCCAGCGGCCCAACACCACAGAGGAAGAACACAGGAACTCCCACATGCTCTTCACGTTGCATATCTACCAGTACCGCATGGAAAAGACAGGCAAAGGAGGGAGTGAGTACTCTATGCTATAAAAACATTATTACCACTGAGATGTGTTTTCCTGCTGCAGATTTAATTTTTCATTTTATTGAGAAAAAGAAAGTTTGTCTGAAATATGATATTCAGATCTGTGTGTGCTATAAATGCAAATCTGTCACCAGTATGTCACTGTGTGATCTATTAATAATTATTCAGTGCTTAGAGAATAACAGTCTGATAACACAATCACACTGAGTCACTGCATGTGACTGAGTCAGAGTCTGACACTTCTCATGCACAAAATGTGTGCACATTAATGTACTTGCCAGTGTTTCCTATTCAGAGCTATTTCCAAGTATAATAACTCTTCTAAGATCCACATGCTGCTCAGTCGTAATGCAGCATAATGCAGATTTTTTAAATTGTTCGAGTTTGCTGAAAATTACTTCTAGTTTAAGGGAAGGACTAGGAATGTAGTGGTAATGGTTACAATTAGCACAGTGTTAGCATTAAACAAAACTGTATTGAATGCTGTTAGTAGCATGTGGGGACTAGCATGTTGATCTCCAGTAATATACTTAACATGCTAGTAACACCCCACATGCTACTGACTACATTTTATCAAATCATAGCATTGTTGCTAATTTTTAGCGTATACAATATTGTTTGCTGAATAGAGTACGTCCATATTAGATGGATGCTAATAATACCCCACATACTGTTAACTACATTTTAGCTAATCTTAGGATTGTTGCTAATTTAAGCTTCTACAATGTTAGCATACTAAAGGGAGTAAATCAATCCTAGTCAACATGCTATTAATAACCCCCAAACTATTGATTATATCTTAGCTAACCTTATTATTGTTCTTATAGTATTGTTGCTAACTTTAGTTTCTACAATAACGTTTTCATCCTGAAGGGAGTAAGTCAGGGTTAGTTTACTTGCTACTGATAACCTACATGCTGTTGACATCATTTTGGCTAACCTTGGCATTTTAGTTATATTTAACTTATACACTGTTGTTGAAATACAAAATGGAGTAAGTCAATGATAGTCAACTTGCTACTGAGAGCATTTCAGCTAAGCCTGGACATTTTCATCACATACAACAAACACAGGCACAAACTATCTGTTGTCTTAACCTGTTTATGCTTTAACACTCAAATCAGCTCCAATGATACCTCTGATTCAGGTCTAATACGGACACTGTGACAGGCTCCTTTAAAATTTCATTTAAAAATTAGTAAATAAACTTAAGGAAATCAATTAAAACTCCAATCGTGGTCAAAAACAAACGCATGTGTGTGTTAGCATAATTGTCAACATGCATGATAGGAAGAAACACAGAGATTAGGGATGAATAACTGTAATGTGAGAGCATGCATTGTTCTCATTTTGCTTTCATCTGACCCTGGACTTCATTTGCTAAAATGTCTTTAATTTTAAACACATTTTGACATTTATCCAGTGTTCCCTATTTTGAAACTTGGAAGCAAAGCACATTGAAGAAAACATTCCTTTTGGTTTATTCTTCATCCATTTGTCATTGTGCTTCAATAAAAAAGTTTGTTAGTTATTTGAATCTTACCTTAAGAGCTGCAGCTTCACTGTCAAACTCACTAAATTGTCCTGTTGGATTGGGCAGGGATCCATTCTTTGTTCTCTTTTTAAAAGCTCCACTTCAGTTTCATCCTTAACAAAAAGCAGATATTATTCCACTAATCTTAAATCTACTTGATCGTAAGCAGGAAAGATAAAGCCCCACTGAATGCTTTGCTGGACTGTCTGGACGGCTTTAAATAATGGATGAAATGTAAAACAGATGCAAGACTTTAGGGAGTACATAACCTCCCCTACTCCAAAGGTTTCTCTGCAAAAATGTGCCGTACTTTTTGACGTGATATTCTTTCTCGTTGGCAAGAAAAACAGTTGTCAGAAGCTTTTATTTTTGTCAACTGAGAGTCCTTGAAGTAAAGCCTTTACTCTCATTCCTGCACTTTAAAAAGGTGATTTACAATTTCATCTAATCGACACAAGGCAAGTGTACAGTCTGCATTGTGATATTTGCCCTCACCAATTTAAATGTCAAGCTAATTTTACATACTACATATGTTGTAGGTTTACTGTACTGGCCCTCTAATTTAGATTAGAATCCATTTAAAGCAGTCTTTCTCAAACTGTGGTCCGCATGCGCCCCCTACTGATCCGCGAGGTACTGCATGTAAACAGCCGTTTATGTTCCATGGCGTTAGCTAAAATCCGGCGCTACAGTTAGCTAACCAAAGGATTGTGTTTAAAAATAATAATAATAGATAATAATGAATAAATGGCTTAAGACTATGTCACTAGAAAGAAAAACTGAAGATACCAATGGAAAGTTTTTCAGGGTGAGTTGCATAACTTTTGCTTTTGAATACTATTAAGATATACAGTATATCATGCCAGCGCTGCGTCCCACACTGACTAACTGCATCTTGACACCTAAACAATTATCTATGTTGTGCTATATACAGGCTGAAATAAAATGTTTGTTTTTGCCAACACTAGTCTATTTTTCTTTTGTTATGCTTCTAAATTACAAATAACCCTGTCACAAATGATCAACATATAAAACTCATTTAAGATTCTCTTTTTAATTCAAACACATTAAGAGACAAGTGAAAGGATCCAATGCCATAATTATTGCTTTTTCATTTATTTTTGAGTGGTTGGTAAGCCATATAACTCCAACCTTTGAACGAGTCAGTCACCAAAGAGGCTCCTAAACTAAAGAAATGAAGTGTGCTGTAATTTGGTAATGTACAAATTGGAACCAGTTTTAAATTTGATCTTAAGCTACTTTATTACACCATTTATTTAAATTTGTTTAATTAAAAATAGAAGCTAGACTTAAAATTGCAATTTAGTATTAATGGGCTAATAAAGTTGGAACAGACAAAGCTGCAGCTGAATAAAAAGTGGTTTGGTCTGTTTTTATGTACCCTCGTTGATCTGTAACATCTTGCTGAAAGAAGAAAAAGCTTATGTCCTCGGTGAGTAATGTCTTTGAAAATACTTTTTGCCCTTTTCAAACAGAAACTCCTGTACAGCTGTTTGACTTGTGGTAACTGAAAACAAGGCAATGTTCTGTGCTGCTTTTACAGAAAGAGCTTTTTCAGGGTCTTGGATGCAGCTGGAATGAATCAAGCAGTTCATCAGGATGTTTTCTATTGTGCATTTTGAGAAACTGACCAGCAGTTCTGAGAGAGTTTAGTTCTCCTTCACTTTCTTAAACGGTGAAGGGACTGAGCGGCTTTGTGTCTTTGTTGATGGTTATTAGCTGTGATTTTTTTCAAATTTTTTGGTGCTATAATCCACAGTAGTTTCGCCTTAGACTTTCTGGTTTTGAAAAACAAATTTTTTTGTCACTATGCCTGGTGTAGAATCTTCTTTTTTTTACGCATTTTTTTCATGTTTGATTCATGTATAGATAAAAAACGGTTGAAAAGTGTGTGGGCTGAGCACACAGCCCTGAGCCACTCCTGTGCCAACAGTAAACATTCACCCTTACAATCTCAGTAAGAGCGGCAGCTGTAGGGATAACGTCAAATTACTGTTATGTATAATATAATTATTATGTCTATTAATTATTTGTATAGTTACTATCTTATTACAATAAAAATATTTCAATTCCAGGATGTCCAGGCATCCTTAAAAAGTCTTAAATGTGTGTGTCTAAAATTAAGGCCTTAAATGTATTAAATTCATTAAGGAAATGCAAGTTGGCCTTAAATATTTTAATTACAATTCTTACATTTTATAGTGACAGGACTATTTAATTCAATTCAGTTTATTAAAATAGAGTTAATTCACAATAAATGTCTTCTCAACACATTTTACAAAAAAATTTAATCACACATGCATTCCAATTTGTCGTAATTATCAAAATTGATCCTAATTATCAGTGTAGATTTTTTTTCTTGCAGGCAAAAGTCTGTCAGGCAAAAGTTTGAGGCAGTTGAGGCAACTAGCTGCTAATATATACCCTTGTTAGCTAGCTAGCTAGCTTTTTAACCTAGCTAGCTAGGGGGAAAAAATCCAGTGTCACAATTCTTACTCTTCTTGATCATAATGCATTCAGTACCTCCAACCATCCTCTATATTTATAGGTTTTTAATCTTAAATTTCATCCAAGGTGGCAATAAAAGGTCTAAAAAGTCTTAAATTTTACTTGCTGAAACCTACAGATACCTTGAATTCAGTTTATTTCCCACTTGTTTCTTCCTCTGCTTTTACTGACCTGTTTTTCCACACATTTCAGTGTCAGGGGGTCGTAGTCGCCTCCACCTGCTGGACCTGGGGAGCTGTGATGCTAAAGCACTGGGAGGAGGCGGCGGGAAAAGCAGAGAAAACTCCTCACCAAGCTCAGCTCCTCTGTGCCTTTCTCTGTCCGCCCTCGGGAACGTGATTCTGGCCCTGGTCAATGGCAGCAAACACATTCCCTACAAGTAGGTTGGTGTGCGTGTGGGCGGGGAGTGAAGAGAGAAAGTGTGAGAAAATTAACTGATTGGATCCTGAAGAGGAAAGAAGAGGCCAAATTACCAAATGTGTGAGATAAATGTGGTGAGGAGTGAGGCAAAGACTGAGTAGGAGGGAAGAAAGGAGGAGAGGAGAAGAAGATGTTTCTATAGATGCTTCAGTTTTTATCGGAACGTAACATTCTAAACAACAGATACTCCTCCATATTAATTAATATTCTGGTTTGCAGACTGGCAAAGACGAGAAAGCGGAGATCATAAATTGTTACCTGAGCTAAGAAGTTGTAAAGAGAGAGAAAAAGAATAAGGAAAATAATAAAAAAAAATGTTAAAAGCATGTTAAAACAGAATTAACTTGAATATGAGTTTGTTGAAACTTAGGGAAAAACTGACATTCCTCCTCCTGGTATCCAGAAAGAAGGAATAATGTAAAGAAAACAAACAAAAATAAATAAATGTTGTGCTGCAAATACATTTGAAAAGTAATGAAAGAAACATTACTGAAAAATAAAAATGAATAGAACAATTAAATCAGAAATATTTGGTAATAAATGTAGAAAAATAGCTGGGTAAAAGATTATGTATTGATTTTAATTGACTGAAGCAGCTGATAGTGAAACCATAAATATTCAGGTGAACTTTTTACTTCTCTCTTTTCTTTTATCCTTTAAAGTTGTGTATCTCTGTGTTTTTTGATGAGTTAATTTAATCTCTGTCTTTTGAATTTACATTGCAAAACAACCTAATGCTTATATAAGCGCTGAAGATGAACACAGAGCTTCGACTGGTGACTCAGACTTCTGCTGAAGATGGAAACAGATTATTTTAAAGGGCATGCATCTTCATTTCTACGACATCTTTTCAAAAGGCTGTTCACTCCTGTAGCTCTTCATAGCTACATTATTCTCTTTAAATCGAGACACTGTTGTTATGAAGTGTCCTTTGGTAAATAATGACACCTTTACTGGACATTTAATGAAACGTTTAATGCAAATTAGTATTAAACGTGTCATTATTTACAGAATGACACTTAATGACAACAATCAAACATTTATGAACATAAAAGTGACAGTTTAGACAAACTGTCACTTTATCCTCAAGCTAAAGGATTTTATCCTTTAGCTTGATCATACTAAATGTTTCATACTAAATCATACTAAATGTTGATTTACTAAATGTTTCTGAACTGAATTCATTATAATGTTTAATAAAATTAATTATCAGATCAGAAATTTTGTTCATGCAGTTTGAAACAAGAATTTAAATTATTCTAAAGTCAAATAAATATTTAAACTTTATATTGTGAGTACAATAATAGAGAAATGTGGCTCTTTAACTCAGGGAGGGCAGTTTTTATTTGCATGTTGTGAAATAATTATTTAGTTTAAATTGCAGCATTAAGTTAAAACTCACAATTCAAGATTAATGAACTTATAAAACAATGTTCAGACAACTTGTCTCTTGTTAAATCAACTTCATGAACTTTAGTTTCTGAGTTAAAACCAAAACAATTTTCCTGTTGACTAAAGTTGCATTTTCAAGGCAGCAGGTGGACTTTACATTTTCAATTTAAATCACCTTCAAATGTTTTACAGTGTAGTAGCTTTACTGACTTATAATATCTTTACTCAAAAGACAAGAAATGTCACAGAATAAGTCATTCAACGACACAGACTAAAAACATTTTTCTTTTATAAAAAAACTTAAGAGCATTTCTTAAGTAAAAGCTAAAAAAAATGCTACATTAATGACCGTCAGTGACCGCTACAGCCACTCAAATGTTTTACAGTGTATGATCAGGCACTCTACCTCAACATGCTCATGTATTTGTTGTGATTTGCATGGCTGCTCATTGCTGCTCGTAGCTTTGTGCGATCATGCAAGCACAAGGCAGAAACTCGAGGCGCTTGGGCATGAAGAAATGGCCGAGGGGATTTACAGAAGTTCAAAACGAGCGTCATAGTGGCAAAAAACATGATTTCAGATATTTTTTTGGCAAAGCCATGGGTTCCAGACCTGCTGCTCAGAGTATTGATTTTCACACTCTGCTCTCTCTAAGGGTTTTCATGGAGAGGCCGAAAAAGAATAACACATGCACAGAGTAACGGTTTTCTGGCTGAAAATAACTTGCTGATGGCAGAGCTGGCTAAAGATGGAGGAAAGAGAACAAGAAGTCAAAAATTATTCATCACATTTTAGAAGTAATCACAGACTGTATATGTGAATTGCAAGCATGAAAAATAGAAATGTACTGTTAAACTTTTGAGTGGAAATCGGATAAACATTATTTGATGTGTTTTGATATTGATTCAAGCAAAAACATAAAATCTTACTAAGTATTTTTCTTGTCAAGTTTCTAGTGCAAATATTTTTGTATTGTCTCATTTCGAGTGTTTTAACTTAAAAATTTACTTTTCAGTAAGATATAAGAGCTTGTTTGAAGTCAATGATTCATAAATACTGATTTTTTTAAAAAAAAAAAAAGTACTTACTCCACTAATACATTTTTAAATTTACAACATGGGAAAAATGTCTAAATAAAACTCTGGGAAAAGGGCCCACTGCATTGAACCCCATTGAAAACCTCCTGGTTATTCAACCAAATATTGATTTCTGAACTCTTCCTGAGTTAAAACATTAGTGTTGTTGTTTCTAAATGAAGATGAACTTGTTTTCTTTGCATTATCTGAGGTCTGAAAGCTCTGCATCTTTTTTTAGAAACATTTAGTGTGAACAGGACATTACCCTCAAGCATTAAAATAAACATTTACTTTAGTAACACAAGAGTCAGATCAACGTAACACACTTCCATCTCAGGATACAAAACAAGCCGCTAAGCATTCTGGGAAATTGTTCCCACTCCTGTCTTTTTATTCTCTCAGTTTTTTAAGTGCTAATCTAAAAACTCTAGTTTATTAACTCTTAATATAAAAGTTAACACAACCTACTACTGTAAGTTTATCTTTCACAAACTCATATTTAGGTTCAAAATGTGAAACTTGTTAAATTTATTTGACTTAAAGAGCAGAAGCCAGTAGACAACTAAATGAAATGTTTTACAGTGTGGATCCTACACACTGAAAAACATGTGATGCGTCTGCGTGTTTTTGCTGAGCGCCATGCGTGGGTTCTTTCCTCATACTTTGGCTTGTTCTTACTGCCCAAAAACACACTTCTTAGGTTAATTGGCCTCAGTGCTCAGGGCAATTTAGAGAGAAGCAACCTTCCTGTGACCCCGCATGGATAAGCATACAGACAATAGATGGATTGATCTTGATTTTAACCTTATGCAAAACGTGATGCTCTGGGATTTAAAATGCTAGATTGATTGTTGATAGTTCAACCACGAAGATCATAATTTTCTTTCCTAGAGAAGATCTAGTTATAGATTTAGCAGAAACTGAGCGCTGCGATCTAATCCAACAAGTTCAGCACTTGAATTAATATCCAAATGAATACTTCACGAGTCATGAGTTTACCTACATTAATCTCAGGGAGCGATGCACAGATAGAGGGAGATTTAAGGAGAGAGAGGAGGGTTTGTTGAAGCCCAAGGCAGAAGAGGAGAGGAAGAGAGCAGTGATGAAAAAGAGGAGGTCAGGGTAGGAGTGTGTGCATAATTTGTGTGTGTGTGTGCGTGTACACATGACTGCAAGCTGTGTTTTTTTTATTTTAAAAAAAAAGGACAACAGCATGAGTTAACGGGACACAGAGGAGCTGTTCTCTGTCAACCTGCTGCTGCACACACAGATCTGAGATATAAATGATTACAGCAGCCCACCCAGGAGAAAGTCTTCTCTAAAACACACAGCTTAGCTTTACTTCCCACCATCTGTTAATGTAAACCTCTCAGAAGACTCTAATATTAGACTGTATAATATCTAAAGAGAGCTTCCTGACAGCCTTTCTTTTATTTTTGCAATAAATTAGCTGTTTTTTAAAATATATTTTCAACAAATATTTAAATTTGTGAAAAGCACAGTGCCTCGCAAAAGTATTCACACTCCTTGAAATGTTTACATTCCTTTTGTTACAAACACAAATTGCTGAATGTGAAGACAGTACAAATGTAAATCAATAAGTATAATTAATAGTATGGAAGAAAATTAACTCTGCACATTATGGCAACATCATGCTGTGGGATGCTTTTCTTAAGCAGGAGCAGGAAATAGATGGAAAAACCTGCAGATGACTTGACACTACGGTGCAGATTCATCTTTCAGCAACAGACCCCAAATATAATCAGAGCTACAATAATAATTAGGGATGCACAATTATCGGCATGATATTGGTATCGGCCGATATTAGCGTTAATATCGGACATCGGTCATTCCATCAAAATAACTCGGATATAAAAGGCATTGGTCTTATGACAAACCAGTGACAACGCAGCACAATGTCAGATCTGCACTGTTTGAGTGTCTTTGTCTTAGAGAGAGCAGATGTCATGAATAAATTTGATATTAAACATAATGCAAGTTGAAAGTGTTGCATCATCTTCAGCCTTCTTTTTAGCATTTGCTGGCAGGTTAAATTGACAAAGATAATGCAGTACTTTAATTCCACAGTAGAGAAAACCATATAGTTTTAATAGGAAAAAAAATATCGTTATTGGGATCGGTTATTGGCCAAATGAGTTTTAGTATATAGGCAAATTGGATATTGACCAAAAACCCAATAGTGTGCATCTCTACTAATAATAGCAGGTTCATTAGTCAGAGTTGTAACTGAAGGTGTAAATGTGTTTTAAGGTGGTTTTACAAAATATTGAATCAGCAGTGCATGTTGTACACTTTTCAGGTCTTTAGTTATAAAAAATATTTCCTGGAAAGTCTAAATTTATTTTGCTTGACGATTTTTTGGTGCATAAATGCCCCTTTCCGAGTCAAACAGATCAAACTACACTACACCCTTTACACACTGACACACAAATAAATCGGAAACTTGAGATTCTGAAAAGTCCAAGAGGAGTGAATACTTTTTCAAGGAGCTATAATTACTTCAATCTGTCAGATAAACAAGGATTATTTGAAAACCCACTCAGTCACGTTGTACACATGTATGCATTTCAAACCTGTCTTCTCTGCTCACGTCTCATCTATACGTGTAACCAGGGACAGCAAGCTGACCATGTTGCTAAGGGAGTCGCTAGGCAACATGAACTGCAGGACCACCATGATTGCTCACATCTCCGCCTCGCCGAGAGATTTCTCCGAAACCCTCTCCACCATCCAGATTGCTTCACGCGTCCTCCGCATGAAAAAGAAGAAAACTAAAGTAACTGTGGTGAGTTTGATGTTTTTCTTCTGACTAAAATTAAACCGCAAATTCAACACGGTGTGTTAATATCTGGCTACGACGCAGCCAGGAAAATAAAGTATTTGTAACTAACGGCGCACTCTCCTGAACTGTTATTGTAATACTGGCTGCATGTTTTATTCTTAGAAATCCCTGCAGGGCAGCTAAAATAGTTATTTCAGAAACATAAAGTGTATTCACAGAGTTAAAACAGATGTGGTTTATTACATTGCTTTTCTTTTATGATCAGATTTTTTCAGAAATACTAAAAAATGTAGAAAAGGTTAAAAGAATAGCATTAAAAAGCATTAAAAATAACATTTCAGATGTGAAATATTGTAACACAATCTTAAATAACATTTAAATTCTGGTCTTTAATATTTATGATGAGGCATTGTATATTGACTAATTTATTGATTGATTGCATTATTTATTTTCTAAACAATTAAAAATACAGCATGAGCCAATTGATTTAACAGCTTAAATGTATTTTATTAAGCTCAATTTATATTTTTTTATTATTATTGTATGGAACATTATTTTACCAGCAGTAATAACATCACTATTCTGTTTTACATAAGCTAAATGAATCAGCTTTATTCTCCAAGAAGGAATTTGATTTTAGTTCCTTTCAGTTTAGACTTTTAAAATAACTTTAAAAAAGCTAATTGGTCGGATTTAAAAATATTGCTGTTAAAATAATACTGCATATTGTTATAACTTTTTGTAGCTAGACAATAACTATAAAATGTGTTCAGATTACACTGCGAGAGAGAAACGGGTCAGATGGAGCCTTACAAGTTAATATTAGCCAATATTAGCTATTTAGCTTGACAGGTTGTCTGCTGTTTATTGTACTGACAGGCGTGTTAACTGTTGCCTGGTGCAAACGTTATTTTTATCACCAATTTCAAGCCGCCTGATGTTGAAGTTTGATGTGAAGTCAAATTTCTTTTTAAATTGTTCTTTATATATGCAGCATTGTCATAATGTCCCTTTAAAGGTGGCATTTTCATGAAAAAAAGCCTAATTAAAACAAAAACAAATGCTAGGTACAACACTTATTTCTAATTCACAGTAAATAGTATCACTTTTACTCAGAAAAGTTTTGTTCTAAGAAAACAAACAGATCATTTGGGGACCGTATGTCTGACCCTTCTTATGTTTTGGATCTACGATGATTTACAGACCCCTTTTCTACAAAAATCTAAATATTTGGCTTATTTCAATACATTCCTTCATGTTTAGTTTATTATTGAGCCAATAAACATGAAAAATGTCACAACTTAGTTTAAATTAATTAAAATTAATCTAAATGGCAACTTTGGCCATAATGGGTTAGTTTCCCTGCAAGAAAGTCATGCAACAATTTAAAAAATTAGAGTACTTTTACACAAACCTGTTGTAGTTTCGAATTTTAAAATTATTCCTTTTAAAAATTACTATGAAACAAGAAACTGTATGTTGATTATTAATTAAAAGAGGAGGAAAAAAGTAAAACATTTGAATTATCTTCATCACTGTCTTTTTGCAGCAGTATACGTCTAGTTCCTCTGGAGGAGAAAGTTCCTGTGAGGAGGGTCGTATGCGCCGTCCAACCCACCTGCGACCTTTCCATCACCGCGGTGACGCCGACTCCGAACTTCCACTGCTGAGGTTATCCAGCGACCCGGACGAGTACTCCAGCAGCGAGCAGTCCTGTGACACTGTGATCTACGTGGGCCCAAACGGAGCGGCGGTGTCGGACAGAGAGCTGACGGACAACGAGGGGCCGCCGGAGTTCGTCCCGATTGTCCCAGCTTTGCTCCGAGGAAAAACACCTGAGCAGCATCAAATAGCGGGGCAAGGTCCACCAGCTGGAGTCCAGAACAAGGTCAGGGGTCAAGGGTCAATACACCTGAAGCCAAATGTAACCAAATGTAAGGTAAAAAACATAATTCACATAATCAGATGAAAATCTTCCTGCTTTAGTTCAGTCAGGATTGGCAAACTTCTTAACAGTTGCTAAATGGCAGAATGAAAAAGATTTTTATGGAAAAAATATTACACTGTGATTCAATGTAACTCAAAAGTTATAAGTTTACATACACTATGATTGATGATGTAAGCTTTTTACTGGTTTATTCACAATATGCGTGTAAAATTGAGGCAACACCTCAAAACTACTTAATCCTTGAGAGACATGGGGGAGAAAATGAGATGGGAAGCTATTACGGACTTCCACGTCTTATTGCTCCTTAGGTACAAGTTGACGGATTGTGTCCTGGAAATTAAGGTATTTTGATGCAAGATGTGTAAATAAAAGCAAAAAGCATTGTGTAGAGGCCAGCTAAAGCTGGTAAGAATTATGCACCAACAATCAGCTAGCAAGAATCCATCACTCCAAAAGAAACTTCAGATTCCAGTTTCCAAAGCACCAAAGCACTGTATACTTTAATTTTTGGAGACATGTCCTAAAGTCTGATGGAACTAAAATTTAAACAATAGGAAGGCCTTCACACTTCACAAAAAAAGATCATATTATGACGAAAGATCATCAAGGCAACATTTCAATAAATTTGCATGCAAATTAACAAACTTAATAAAACAGCAGCAGCTTATAGATTAGTGCAAATTTGCAGCATTTTTTAAACAGTACATCTAAAAGCTAATAAAAAGTGAAATGATAGTGATTTAAAATAATACAACATAATGTTTTACTACATATAGAAATACATAATACATAAAGCAATAAAATATGAACACATGACGATAAAAACATTAAGTATCAGCCAGAGGTTGGTTTGTTTTTGTTGTTTTTTTAACATACTGAGACTTACAGACGTTAAAGTTCCAGATAAAGCCACCAAATTACTTACAAAGTGGCTTAATTACAACCAAGTCATTGCTTTGGAGTTGGCCTGACCTCAGTAACTTCATTTTGAAAAAATTTTACAAACCTTTTCACTGTTCTGGCATTTACCAAATAGAAATAATCGTGGTAATCCTAAGTGACCTAAAACTTGATTTGTTATTTGTGCCATTTACAGACAAATATCTCATTTTCACTGTATGAACAGAGTTACAGTGTATTAATTATCTGAAACCATTAAAAAACGAATCAAAGAAGAATTTGATTATTTATAACTTAATGGTTTCCTTTCTTACTTTCAGGCTCAGACAGACGAGCAGACCAGTGGCCCAGTGCCGCCGCAGCCCTCCCAGTCACTGGTTGGTCAACCATTGGCTCCAGTTCCAGAGGAAGGAGCCGAATGTCTCAAATGCAACACCTTCGCTGAGCTGCAGGAGAGACTGGACTGCATTGACGGCAGTGAGGAGGTGACCGATGCATCCAGTCATAATAAATCCAAAAAAGCACACTGGAAAAGACCGTGAAGATTATCTTAAACTATAAATCATTCCAACCAAAAGATATTTGATTTAAATTGTTCTATGCTGTGTGCCCATTTTTTTCAATATAAGCTTCAGTTCTACTGTTTTTATGTTGAAAGCTAAATCATAATATCGGATATCACAGGTTGATATTAAAGCAGTTATTCTTTTCATTTCTCCAGGTGGCAAAATTTCCCTTTGAAGAAATTCCCGCAAGCAATACAAGTGCCAAGCAGGAGTCGTGTCCTTCCTCGTCTGCTCCAGGCTCTGCAGATGGGCTGGATGCCGAGGCCAAAATAGGTAATTTAACCAATGTACTGCCTGAGATTTAAGTTAATGTCTCTTCCCAACATCTTATTACAATAAGCAACATGTTAAAAAAAAACCCAATAAAACAATAGTTCTCTTTGTCCTTACAGTGCAGCTTGTTACTGTAAAAATCTTTCAATTGTAGATACAAGCATAAAAATTAGCATGCTCACCCCTCAGGCTGTTGTTCATATTTAGCCCCATGATTTCCAGAATGGCTGCCATTTTTGAGCCTTCTAAGCCAAATATTGACATAAAATGTTACCAATTCTTATGTGTTGGATTAACTTTTTGTTACACCATATGTTTTGTACTATAAATTATATTGATACAACTTTAAATACTAATATGTTGAAAAGTCAGAAACTGAGGAACTTGCTGTTTGAGTCTCACACCAGTTGTCAACTAGGAGATGAAGATTTTACTGAAATATTAATTTTCCTGCTCCACTATCAGCAGCCTCTAGGAGGAGAAGCAATGACCAGCAGCTTCAAGAGATCAAGGAGGTGGTGGAGGAGGCAGAGCTCGCCCAAACAATGATCCACAGTTTAGCTCAGGCCACTGGATGCCCCCTGGTTACCAGTTCCAGGAGCATAACTGGAAGCAGCAGCATCATCACCTCCAATCCCTTACACAAAGCCAAGAACTCTCAGTTACATGACAGGTGAGAACCGCTGGCATCTGTATGCTGTCTCAACTCTGACATTTAGATGTTTCTGCTGTTCTTGGGGGAATATTTGACGTCAGCTGTCTCCTTTTGAAGCCGTGAGAATCTGAATGCGGTCGGAAATATTGAGGGGAAGGCTCGTCCTCTTGGGTCGCCACGCTTGGGCATCGCAAGCCTGACAAAAACCTCAGACTACAGGTGAGGCATGAATTACACTGGAACAATAATATGATAATCAATTCCTGTGCTTTAATAACAGCTTATAATATAGAAAATTTGTTTTTTTATTGTTGTTTCCCCTCCCAGGCCTCCATCTTCCCCATCACAGCGATGTAAGGTGTACACTCAGAAGGGTGTAATGCCATCAACACCCCCACCGTCCTCACACAGCCTGGCTCAGGACGGCCAGGCCACTGAGGCTTTGACCTCTGACAGTAATTATTAGTATTATTATTATTATTATTATTTTACATAAGAAGCCGGGATTAATAGAGCTTACAGAACTTCAAATAAAAGGGTTTCTTTATTCTCAAAAAGAACAATTTTCTCTGAGTTGCAAAAATAAAAGTTCAAGATATGGAGCGAAAATAGTCTTTTGTTACGTGAATGGTCCGAAAAATACTGTACTAGCATAAAGCTCCTAACTAGGAACGGTTTCAACAAAATGGCGCAGTAACAGCACTGTTAGCTGTTACTGCTAATAGCTAATAGTGTAGCAACGCGGCTTCACATAAAATTCAAATACAACAGTAAAAGAGGACAAACAGAAAAACATGACGTCAATTTAGACATTAATTACCGAAAATCTGGATTCTTCATTCATGTGGCCATAAAGTCGCTTTTTCCGACAGGTCTCGACTCAAAAATGTCTTTCTCTTCCGTTTTACCCGTTAGAATGTGAGAGGACGTAAACGAGAGATTTTTTCAACTTCCGGTAATTTTAGACCTCTCTGTAACAGCAGCACCACCTGCTGACAAAAAACAAGGATGACAACCAGAAGGTGAAATAAAAGTAAAACAGGGTTTACAAAATATATATTACAGGTATTGGTTTTCACCAAACACAGACACACACCCGCAGTTTCTGTTAAAGTTTTATAATGAAAGAAATTGATTAAGAAAAACGTAATTTGACTGACATTATTTTGTAGTTATGTTATTTATAATAATAATTTTCATTTTGGGCCTTAATTTTCACATAACTTTATATTTTGGACCGTCTGATGATGGAATTTTAAAATATTCAATAATTTATGTTTTGACCAGTTTTTATAGCCTTTTTACCAAATACTTTCTTCCTCTTTTTGCAGTACTTTATTTTAAGGATAACTTTTACAGAACAACACATACAAATAAGCAAAAGTAACACATCAATATCTCTTCCTGACCCTCTTCAAAGTAGAAAAAAGAAAAATACAGAAGAGGAAAGCAATGTAATGGTGTTTAGACTGAGATGTAGCAATTTTGTAAAATGACTATGCAGAATCTAATAGAGGCACAGACATTTTCTTACTCTTTAGAAATTTCTTAGACAGCTACTTTTACTTTTGCCTAAATAAAAACATGTTGTGCTACTCCTACTTGATTTTTGGGCACTCTACCCATCTCTGAATAGTAGCTTATAACAGATAAATGCACCATGTAACGAATTTCCCAAATACGTCGATGCATGCTTTCTGAACTTGGAAAACATATTTAATTTCAATGTTAACTGTGCCCCTGTGACTCTGCAGACAGTTTGGCTGCAGACAGTGGCCGCTCTTCCACAGAGTCGCTGCTGTCCAGAACTTCTCCTGCAGGGATGAGCCCACAAGTCCGAGAGCCAACCGCATCCCTCTCTGCCAGCCTGGGCTCAGCTGAGACACTCTGTGACGACGACGTCCCACCGATACCTTTGGACACACACAAAGACAGTAATGATATATACCTCATGAACATTAGACACAAGTGACTGATGAATATGCTTGAAACAATAAGTTTTTTCTCTTCCTTCCAAAACCTTAGCTGCAGCAGCATCTATAGGAGGAAGTGGGACTCTTCTCCCTGGGGAGGATGATGTAGTTTACACCACGGCCTGCAGGGATGAAGAGGACATTGTTGCTACAGCTCTTGTTGAAGACCAGAGCTTGGTCTGTCGTCCAGTGAGCATCATCAGCTTTAACAGTGACTGTGGCTCTGAAGCTGCCCTCGCTTTAGAACCTCAACCCATCGGCATTAGCAGAGACTCTGCTTTAGATGGAGCAATGGAAAGTTACCACCTGTCTTCAGAAATTGCAGCAAACACAGGCGTTAAGGATGTGGTGGCAATGGCAGAGGTTGGTGGAACTGTTTGGCTTTTTATTTTGGCGAGTACTGAAGCAGATTTACAATGCCTTGCAAAAATATTCAACTTTTAAAGCATTTGGTCACATTACAAACAACAAACTAAAGTGTACATGATTAGCATTTTTCAGGATAGACCAACACAAGGTAGTGCATAATACTGAAGTCAAAGACAATAGATGTATGGTATTCTAATTTTGTACCAAAGACTGTAGCCAATTGGTTCCAGAAATTACCTGAGGAGAAGTGAACCAGCTTCTAAAACAATAATTTCAACATCTTATAGAGAGCGTTTCAATCCATCATCTGAACATGGAAACAATGTGGCAAAACTGTAAAGCTACCAAAACTGACACAGGGCAAAGATAACTTTAACCAGAAAAGCAGCCAAGTGATCCATAGTAACTCTGGAGGAGCTGCAAAGGTCAAATGTTTACTGTTTACTTCACAACTCAGAGTGTTTTAGAGAGCAGTGGCAAGAAGAAAGCAATTGTTGAAATAAGACTTCATCTAAAAGTCTTGTACCAGACTTACTTTGGAAAGAAGAATGAGCAACAATTCCAGTCTAGTTGTGTAAAACTTACATTTCCTTCCATTTCAAAATCACTTTGTCCGAGTAATAAAATTCCAATAAAATACAAAGAAGTTGTTTGTAGTTGCTCTGTAACAAAAGCCTAATAGATGTGAATACTATTGAAAGACACTGTAGTAAACTAAAGCATGAATTTCTGGATACCTGACTGTGTTGCTCACTGTTGCAGGTGGCAATGGCAAAGTTGCGGACTGGTGAAACTTTAGCCACAGGAATGTCAAACTCCGGATCACCCATGTCCTCTTGGATGAGCGATCTCAGCACGTGCAGCGAAGCAGATCAGTCTCTGCACAGCTTCAGCCAGTCTCACAGACAGCAAGGGGAGGCACTGGCTGATTCTGAACCCAGCCAAAGCTTTGAAGTTGAGGTTTTGGATGGATGTGGAAGCTCAAGAAGAGGCAGTCTGGAAGGAGAGCTAGTTCTATCAGAGAAGGCGTCAGATAAAGGTATTCCAAACAGAGACAGGCAGAGAAAACTGCCACCATCTATGGCGAAAACTAACATTCAGATTCTGCCTGGGCCTGGAAATGTTTCCCCTTTCAAGACTACAATAAGTGTTCACCCTTGCATGGTTGTCAAACCCATGATTATACATGAGCCCACAATCCTCTCTTCCCCAATAAAGACGACCTTAATGAAAGACACAGGGAAAGCTAAAGCCGAATTTTTAGCCTCCATCTCCAGTGAAATAAACTTTGAAGACCCTTGGTTGAAACGTGGAATGGAGGAAGGAAAGCCTAGAGAACTTATCTGTGAAGTTAAGCCAGAAAAAAGGGAAGTAGAGCCTTTAAAGAGCCATGGAAGGGACTTTTGCAAGGACGGTAAGAAACAAGCAGATATTGTCCTCAAGCAAAATATATTTAGTTTGTATTATTTCTTTATCCATTTAATTTCATGTGGACTCTCTCCCTAGGTGGGGATCACAGTAGCTCTGGATCAGGCGGTGAAGTGGTTTCCTCTCCAGACTCGTTCAAGAGAGTTGTGGATGGTTGCGAGATGATCACTGTTGCTGTCCAAGGCGAATGTTTGACTGGTATCTGCAGCCCAAATATCCACCGCACAGCGAGTCTTCCCCGCGGTTGGCACCGACTCAACCACCATGATGGCTTAGAAAGTGGAGCAGAGTACCGCAACCTTGGAGTCACCAATTCAACACCCTGCAGTCCCCGTGCCACACTTGAACGCTTAGGATCCAAAGGAAAACAGGGATTGTTCTCCCACAAGAAGGGAGGAATCCCACCTCTTCCACCAGTACGAAAGTCCAGCCTTGACCAGAGAAACAGGGCAGCCAGTCCTCTCCCCCAACCCACTCATGGAGTGTCATCACTAAGCAGTTCTACAGACAATTCAGGGATCACCAGACAGCGTGGTTCCAGCATTGATAGTAGCAGACTCTTCAGTGCCAAGTTAGAACAACTGGCCAATCGAACAAACTCCCTTGGCAGAGTCCACGGTTCGCACAGTGGCTCCCACCACTATGACTGCTTTTCCCTGGAGAGAGGTGAGAGCCTTAGGGGGGCAGGAGGAATCAGAGGGGACTCCACCATGCCTCGCACTGGTCGCAGCATCACCCGGACCGGCTCAGTATCATCGCCCACTGGGAACCCCAGCAGTCCCAGTTTCAGTGGAAGCAGTAGTCCAAGCAGTGCTCCACAGTCACCAGCCAAGGGCAGTGGCCAGTCAAAAATTTCAGCAGTCAGTAAATTGCTTATGACCAGCAGTCCCAAATCTAGGAGTCTCTCTGCATCCAGCACCAAGACTCTGAGCTTCTCCACCAAGTCATTAACCCAGACTAGCAGCCGCAGCTCCAGCCTCCCCCCGAACGGAAAGGTAAGGAACTGCCTCTAAAGGTGTTTTCACACCTGATAGTCCAGTTGGCTCGGCTCGTTTGGGGACCAAAATTGCAACATTTGTTACATTTTCTGCTGGTATAGTTTTCTTTCACGCTGCACTGTGTCAATCAAACCAAAGTCTTTGGAGAAGCTTGTTTCCCTACTTGCCTGTGGGGGCGCTACACCAAGAACTACTGAAGGATACAACAGTAGTTGTTTAGCGGTTGTAGGATTTCTCTGTTGTTTTTGGTAACAAAAAGACCACAAGGCATTAATCTACCTAGACTAGGTTTGTTTGGTCATATTTACCCAGAATGCCCTGCACCATAGTTTACTACCTGCTTTTGGAGTGGCTTCCGGTTTGCTTGGTGTTCACATATGCATTCATACTGTGCCAGATTTCACTTCAACCGAACCAAGACCAAGGTTTTTATGTGGACTAGAGTTAGTCCAATTGTGCATGTAAACCTCCCAAACGAGTTTCTGGGCTAACAAACTAGAATTAAAAATACAAAGTGAATTAAACAGGGCTGGTGTGAATGGACCCCAAAATAGAAAGGAACACAACATCTCTACCACCTCACATGTGAACCATTGAGCTGATGATGTGATGTTGCTTTTCTTTAATGAATAACCCCTAGAATTCAGTCCAGGCCCCAGTTCAGCAGCAGCAAGGATCTACCCCTGGATCTTGGTCGACCCAGTCCTTGAGCCGCAGTCGAGGGGGAAGTCTAACAGCCAAACTGCCTCTGCGGGCTGTCAATAGCAGAATCTCAGAGCTCCTCCAGGGAAGTGCAGGATCCCGCTCCAGGGGCCACGTCCAGGGAGGAAGCACAGATCGAACCGAGGAAAAAGGACCTGCAGCAGCAGCAAGGTGAATTTGTTTTTATTTAATTTTTGTTGAAGCTGCTGTCACACTCTTTTCCATCTTGCTATAAACAAAACAAATATTTCAATTACTAATCTATTCATGTTTTATTTTGTATCTTGCTTCTTGACTTGGTTTCCTCAGTGGAGGTGGCGCATGTGGCGATAACCTGGGAGAGGAGAGGGCAGCAGTGGTGCAAACACTCCCCTCTCCTTACAGCAAGATCACAGCCCCGAGGAAACCACACCGCTGCAGCAGCGGCCATGCAAGTGACAACAGGTAAAGTGACAAGTCAAGGCTTGATTTTCCAAAAATGTATTGTTTTTTATTGTAACTGGATTGTTTCTTTGACTCCAACAGCAGTGTACTGAGTGGAGAGCTGCCCCCAGCAATGGGGAAAACTGCCTTGTTTTACCACAGCGGAGGCAGCAGTGGCTACGAGAGCATGCTAAGAGACAGTAGTGAGAACACAGGAAGCACTTCCTCGGCTCCAGACTCACTCAGTGAGCACAGCTCAGCCACCACCTCCTCCCGACGGAGCTCCAAGAGCAGCAAGAAGAGCAGGAGCAACTCAGGTTACAGTTTCACACATTTATTAAAAGGGATCTTTATCCAAAATTCACATTTTGTACATTTTATACTTCCATTTTGGCCTGATCTGCTTCTAAAACATCCCACATGCTTAAAGAGAACCACCCAGCTGTTTTTAGGGTAATAAGTTACTGTTTTTGGATGTTTGTAAAATAAGCCATTTCCACCACATTTGGTCAGCTGGGTTTAGTACAGTATACGCTGTACAATGGCTGCTGGAAAAGAGAAGAGTTTTGTTGTTGACTTACCATCCAGAAACATGTTAGTTAATTATGCAGAAGGCTTTACTTTTGTTTTTCAAAGATGTATGGTTGTATAAGTACGCATCTATTTGCAGCCATTTTCACGTGTGAGTGTAAATGTTGAGTTGGGGGTCATGGCCAGCAGGAACTTATTTGGATTTAAAATGACAAGATGCCCTAAAATAGCTCATTCTGAGCTGACCAGATGAAAATCTTATCATCCAAGAATGATTTTCTGTAAATAAATATAATAAACATGTTTTGTATAGACAATAGACTTATCCTAACCTGTTCAAGGTCACCTCTAAAACATCACCATCACAAAAAAAACTCCCAATGTAGTCAGATTACTTTGGTTAATAATGAATTCAGAGCAGTTTTGTTTCATCAGTATCTCATGACCCTTCATCCACCCTATGGTATTAAGGGAGCTGCCTGTATGGGTAATTTCCATTAAGATATAATTAGAAACTGAATAGAAGACAAGAAATTACCACAAACTCACTGCCAAATGAAATTATAATGCTGAAGATAAGCTGAAAAAAAATTTTTTTTTTCCCAGCCAATTTAAGCTTGCAAATCACACTAAAAAGTCAAAGGATGTCAAAGAAGATGAGAAAAACTAATAATGATGACAGAAATCCATTGCAAAAAAAAAAAAAAAAAAAACAGGCAAGAAAAAGTGAACAGACAAGCAAAAAGAGCAGAAAGCTGTGTCTGAAGGAGGAGCCAGGTAGGAAAGGTGACCCTGACCAGCCATCTGTGAAATGGTAAAAGGGAACGTGGCGGTGTAGTAATGAATATATATTCACCAGAATCTAACACAAAGAGCTTGCTAATGTACCTGCCAAATGACTCTCTTCTGCTTCAGCATTAGGGTGGCTGTGTGCATGAAATCAGATTGGAAAGAGGCAGCCTTGTCTGCTGCGAGACTGATTATTGATTTAAACTGGAATTAGCCTTTCATTCCCAGTGTGAACGGTCTCACCTTCCGAATATTCAGCATAAAATCTGGATTTGCTTTTTTGCTTTAACCCTGACAGATTCTGTTGCACAAAGAGCCAATGTGCTTTCAGGCTGTCGCAAAAAAGACTGCCTTGATGGAGGAAAAGTGAATTTTGTGTAAAACGATAAAAGACATTTTCATTCCACCACCAGCTCAATCTCTCTTAGTGCCTGATTGCCATTTGATTGGATTCCTTTTTTTATCAGTTTTCTTGACCCTCCTTAATGCATCCTAATGAAATACAAACGTCTCTGCTTGACCTTTACGCTGAACTGAGACTAAAGCTAGCTGAAAATCATATTAAAATCACTGCTTTCCTCTTTCTCAACGTTTTATCTCTCCTTTCTTTTCTTAGGCTTTCTGTGGAAAGTCTGTGATTATAGTATTTAGACTACAGCTCAAAATACAGACTAATTATTGCTCCATATTTGACTGACACCTTCGCTCCTCAATTTCTCTATCAGAGAAACCCTTCTATGTTCACCTCAGGTCCAGTAGGTCGTCTTCAGGACAGACACACTCAGATTCACTATATTTATTCTAAGAAAAGAGGAAATCAAGTTGGTGGTTAAAATCAGTCCAGCAGCTTCTGTCCCTATACCAGTGGTTCCCAAAGAATTTCTCCCAAAGATTTTCTGGGCCCCCCTATGGATTACAACAAAATCCCCCCCCCAAAAAGAAAAGAAAATCAACTGGGCACACACATCGTTCAACCAGATATAAACCTATACACCTACTTTGTTTTCAGACTCCACACTTCAGGTTGCAACAAAACACATTTCAAACCATCTTTACAGTGAAACACTTTTGTGTAACTGTTTTTTTTTTCTTCATTCATCCGTACCGCTTCCCGCGCCCCTTCCCACCCTGCAATGGCAATGCGACCCCCTAGGGGGCGCGCCCCACACTTTGGGAACCACTGCCCTATACATTAAATAAATTATAATAAATAACCCTAAAACTACAGAGCAATAGCTCCCAATGAGCAGTTAGCATTTGTAAAATTAAACATAGCTAAAATGGGCAACATTAATAATGATAACAGTTTAAAATACTGCATTTACAAAACATAGAACAATTACTCTTGAAACACTGTACATTATTAAATTTGTCTAAAATATATGTTAAAATATAATATTTGTAAAGAAAACAGAGCTGATCCTGATACATATCACAGGTACAAACAGCCACAGAAAAAAGGGGGAGGAGCTGTCAGTTACTGGTTGCTATGGTAACCACCAACTGCCAAGAGCAGCGTAACAGAAAACGTAAAACACCAATAAATATCTGGAGAAACAACTTGTTGACTAAACAAAATACATACAAATAATAAATAAACAAATTTTGATCAACTTCACATTTAAAATATTGTTAAATATTTTAATTTGTCAAAATTACAAAACACATTGCATTAGGGAAACAAATAGAATTAAACTTTAGCTTTAATAACATAAAGCTACATAATTGTTAAAGTTTAATCAGTAATACTACTATAACAAATTTATGTCAGATCGTGATTTCTTGGTTAATGTCAAGTTGTCATAACGAAGACATTTTGTATAATGTCAACTTTGTACTAAAAGTGTCATGATTTACCGAATGGCACTTTATGACAACAGACTTACTCATGTTCATGACAGGTGTTATGTCATGTTTATGACGGTGTCATGACAGTCTTATTCACAACCCACCAAATAAAGTGTTACCGTTACGTATTTAAGTTTTTGACTCTTTGTAAATGTATAATAAACAAATATTTGTTGGATCAGATTGTTTTTCTACACCTGTAAATACTCACTACTTTCTCTTCTTTCAGGCCTCCAGCGGCGACGTCTGATCCCAGCTCTGACCCTGGACTCCTCGTCTTCATCACCTTCTCAGCGCTCCTCCAAACAAGCCATCACCTCCTCTTCGTCCTCCTCCTCCAGTCCAGGAGCATGCTGGGTGGACGGCCCACTGGGGCCTCCTGGGTCCTCAAACCACCGCGGTGTAGCTGCATCCACAGAAACCATTGAGATCAAAGTGTACGAGATCGACGATGTAGAGCGACTGCAGAAGAGAAGGGACAAAGGAGGGAGCAAGGTAGGGTTCGCTGTAGATTTGAGAAGATGGTACAGAGAGCTTAAAGGTGACATATTTTGCTTCCTTAAACAGGTTGTGTGCTTCCTCAAACATGTTTATTAGGTTAAACTTTAATAAACATGTTTATTAAAGTTTTCCACACAAAATTATTCTGAGATAATGAGACTTCATTCTGCTCAGTTCCGCATATTTTGAGCTGTTTTGGGGTATAACTTTAAATCCAAAACAGCTGCTACTGGCCAACGGCAAACCCTTTGAAAAGCAAAAGTGGAGCCTTCTGCACAAACAACAAGAATGCAGCCATTTTACAGAGCATTACAGAGCATACAGCAGTAAAACCAGCTGGCCAAACATGCCGGAGCTCCATTTGGGTTGCTAGGTTGCTAGGTTACAGCAAAGTGAGTTAATAATCAGGAGGACACCAAAAAATATGAACTTAATGCCAAAAAACTGTTGTGTGTTTATTTATTTTTTTAGACACTTGTGCTGTTTTTAGAAACAGTTCTGGTTCTACTGACAGATTATTTCATCTTTCTAGAAGTGAAATAATTATATAAAATTTATTCCTTAATATTTTTAATCAATATTGAGGAACTGTTGACTTAAAACAAGCTCCTATATAAGGCAACATTGTTATTTCAAGTGTACAAAAACATTTGCTCTAAAAAATAAGCCAAAAACACTTGGTCATATTTTGTGTTTTTGCAGTGAAAGGATAATTGGAAGAGAGGAAAAACACTGAGATATAGAGAAGAAATTACTTTTTGCAATATAAAGTATTCACAACACACCATAAGCAATGTGGAGTCTTCCTGATGTCAGAGGGATTTGAGGAACAGACTGCAACTTGGGAAATTATTGCAAAAATATGCACAGTGCAGCCTTTTGGGTTTCCATTGTTAAGTCTCTGTCTAGTCAAGGGGGAAAGAGTTGAGCTTTGGAAAAGAAGGAGGAAGAAAATAGCATGAAAGATAGATTTTCCCTGCAGCGGCCTTAAGAAAGCCACTTAACCCCCAACTGGTCCAGCGAAGCGGCTCTGTGTCCCACATACCCAACTGTGGTCCAACTGGGAATCGATGAGGGGTGAACGTGTGCAGCCGTGTGAATGTTAAACACGGTCCTGCTGAAAGTGCTTTGCAAGTTGCTCCTCTGGAAATGTAAAGGTAAATAAAACCCTTTCACTCTGCTGGCACTTTCTCTGTTTGTGTGTGTCAGGAGGGTGTGTTTGTCAGTGCCAGACTGCGTGTGTTGGAGCACCGCCAGCAGCGAATCAGTGAAGTCAGAGCCAAGTACCAGTGTCTGAAGAAAGAGCTGGAGCAAACCAAACAGCACTTGATGCTGGAGCCACACAAATGGACAGCTGAGTGTAAGTGTAGCACATCAGGGAACATGATGTGTGTGAGAGGAGATAAGACGTCGGCAGCTGGTTAGAGGACGCTTTTAAGAGCTCATTTGTCAGCAATGAATGTATTAATCCAATCATTTATCACGCACATTTGTTAGCCTCATTTAGTATTCAACTTTATAGTTTAACCATATTTTAGTCTAGACTGCTTCCTTCATTTTCTCTACACACCCTCTGCAAAAAAACAACACTTTAGAAATAGAGAATATTTCTGGATAAAGAGAAGCAGCTCTGGTAGCTTTTGTTACTGAACCTTCATTAGTAATTTTCTATCAACATAACGTCTGTTAATATTTTCTGTTTACTGTAGAAAACAACAGTTTTATTTTGGGATTTCATGGTTTAGGCTCAAGTTTCCTACTTTATGTTGGAATAATACATTAAATAAAGGTTTCAGTCACATGAAAAGCTGTTAACTTAGGTCACATGTGTCAAACTGAAGGCCCGCGAGCCAAATCCGGCCCGCCATAGCTTTTTATGTGGCCCTCTAGACTCTAGAAAAACACTTACTTAGAGCCTTAAAGAAAACAGTTGTGTGCTTAAATGCTATTTTACCAATCAAATCAAAGCGGTTTTTATCTGCATGCTGTCAAATTACATTAATGTGAAAAGTTGTTTAACTTTAAGAAGTGCTAATCTAATGCAGAAATACATATTTATTTATATTTTAACACTTTAATGGATAGTTTTATCAATACATTTTGCCACAACTGGCTCTTTGTTTACATTTGTGATCTCGATGTGGTCTGACATCAAAATTAGTTCGACACGCCTGCCTTAGATGGAGGACAATATTAATATTTCGGTAGATTTGTTAAGTCATACTTTTGCATTTGCAGATAATGGACAGAAAAATGAGAAAATGTTGTTACAATAAGATGTTTACATTATAAATACCTAACTAAACTACAAACAGTCCAAGATAGGGCGGCTTGTCTTGCAAATTGTTCTATATACCCAAATATTTTTAGGATGCACAAAGCATTAGGCTGGCCTTTGGTTAAGAAATACGGTTGAAATTCCCCTTTTATGCTTTTTTAAATTTTTAGAATGATTATAGTATCTAATGCTTTGAATAATCAACTTTTATTTAGCCAAACTTTACACAATCACACAATACAAGACATGCTTTAAAATGTAGTTTTCCTCTTCCACCATGCAACAAAAAGAACCAGAACTCACTTTCTTCATCCGTTTTAAATGTAACAAATGGTTATTAAAAGCTCCCTACTTATTTATTGTATTATGTAAATGATTATAATTGTACATTTATGAATCACCACTAATATTATATTGATTGGCATAAGTATTATTTGACATGAAGAGTAGCCATTGTTACATAAATGGCTACTGGGGCTTCAAATAACCAAATCTGCCAACATAAAAAAAACATAATTTTTCCTTCCTTCTCTTTCCAGTCGAACTGCAGCAGCCCTACGACGTGGACTCAGTGGAGTATTTGGAGGCACTGGAAACGGTGACCGACAAACTGGAAACCAGAGTTAACTTCTGCAAAGCCCATCTCATGATGATTACCTGCTTTGATGTGTCCTCAAGACACCGGTAGATGGATGAGAGACGGCCAGAGAGACCACAATGAGAAAACATTATCCTAACAGTGGACAACAGGAAACTTGGAATGAGGAGCGTAAGGACGGAGCGACCAGTTATTCATGCCTCTCCCCTGGATGGACAGAAGGACAGATCAGATGAACGAATGGAAAGATCTACAGTGAAAACTAGCAAACGTCAAGCTTTTGGTGTTTGAGTGAAATACTCAAAGAAGAGAAGGAGATTGTAGTACGGCAAATTACTGGACGAAATATCTAACGCCACACAGACCGAGTTAAGAATGTACCGAGAAAAAGAAAACCAGACAACAAAAATGCCACTTTAAAAAAAAACAACAACTACAAAGAAAAGGTGGAAGAAAAGAAATCACACCTGTAGTTTATTTTCATTTTTTATAAATAAAAATAAACTACACTTATGATGAATGTAATTTACAGGTACATTACTGAACCTGTAAATGAGGTTTAATGACAGAAAGATGCTGAATTGTATCCCTGAGAGAAAGACGAGAGGAAATGATTAAGATAAGTGCCTTGAGAACATTTCTAACACCACCAAGACCAATTCTTTCAGATTTTTTTGTGTACATGCCGTTGGTATGGTGCTAGTGTAGAAAAAAAATTTATGTCCTCGGAAATTTTCATTTTGCAATTTCCCAGTGTGATGTTTTTCTGTGGGTCGGTGTTTCCCAGTTTGTATATTGCCATTGGATTGTTAATGAGAGAAACTACAACTCTGGAAAAAAATAAGAGTAAACTTAAAATGATCAGTTTCTCTGATTTTACTTTTTATAGGCATATGTTTGCGTAAAATGAGAAATGGTGAAAATTACAAAAAAGATGCAGAGCTTTCAGACCTCCAATAATGCAAAGAAAACAAGTTCATATTCATTTAGAAACAACAATACTAATGTTTTAACTCAGGAAGAATTCAGAAATCAATGTTTGGTAGAATAACAAGGAGGTTTTCAATGGGGTTCAGTAAAATGTTTTTCCAGAGCTGTACATGACCGAAGCAAAATCTGATACGAGACGTGGGAATTTCAGATTCAGAGTGTAAGAGCGCAGAGGAAAAAAAATAAATCTAATTTATGGAGCCGTCTCTGCCTGAACCTCTCCCTCAAATGATGCACGTCTGTGTTTCGATCAGCAGGATTCAGGAGGATTCCTGCGGCTCAGGTCCCCTGGTACGGATGTGATGCTTTTTCATGTTCACAAAAGAAAGTCGTGTCGGAGTCACACAGGAGTGGAGGTGAAAAGATCCATCTCTGATCCACTTTTAAGTGCATCCATTGACTGACTGGCTGCTGAGTGACTGGCCGTTATTTGTATCCGTGTTGTTTTGCTCTACTCTAAAAGAAACTGAATGATTTGTAAATGTGTGTGTTTTCTAATAAGGTTTCTTTTTTTATTTGGGAACAATGGGACCATGTAGAAGCTATGTGTGACGACAAAGAAATATTTAAAAGGAACTGCGACGAGGAAAAAGATATAAAACTATAGAGTATGGTATTGAAATTGAATTATAAATTTTTCAGTAAAGCAATTAATTAAAGTAAGATTACATTGTGTTGAAACACTAAAATAAATAAGAATAAACTACACTTATGATGAAAACTTCTTAAAAGTCATAGCTCTCTGCCTGGTTCCATTTACATTGAATGGATAGAAACGCTAAAGATTTGTTAATATTATTATCTATGGTGCTTGAGATGTTTATGATCTAAATGTTTGTAAAAAAAAAAAATATAAATAGATGAAAGAGCCTGTTTCCCCCTACAGAAATGTCATCTGTGTGTATCTCTTCTCCATCACAGGAATCACTGCTGTTATCCAATAACTCCACAGTTTACCTTTGCTGCACATCGTGTTTTCACAAAAACGTCACATTATGAGTTTCACTCTTTGAAAGCTTTGCTTGATTTGTCTGTTTTTATAAAATTTACCAAAAGAAATGCAGTTGAAATCTGATTTTTACATACACTGTATAAAAAGACAACCTTTTCCCTAAATTAAACCAAATTTCCTTATTGATAACCAGTTAGGGTTATCAAAAAGAATTTCTATTAGAAAATGCCAGAACAATGGGAGACAGAATAGCTTAGAGAACCATTACTACTTTCTCTAAAGTCAGAAGTTTACATACACTATACTATGCCTTTAAATAGTTCAGGATGTTTCTGATTAATTTCTGTTGATTACAAACCAGCCTGTTGATGCATTAATGCAGCACCTCAAACATACCACTTCATTGTGTAAGATTGTGGGGGAAATTCAAAAGAAATTGGTCAAAACACTCAGGAACAGAATTATAATCCTCCACAAGTCATCTGGTTTATCCCTTGATACCATTTCTAATTGGCGGTATTAACACTGTAAGAATCTTACTGTTGGAGGTTTTGTGTCCCAGAGATGATATATTATGAAAGGTACAGTTATGGAAAAAAATTAATAGACCACTTAAAATGACCCGTTTCTCTGGTTTTAGTTTTTATAGGTATATGTTTGAGTAAAATGAACATTATTCTTTTATTCTATAAACTACTGACTGTGAAATTCCAAACAAAAATTTTATTTGCAAAAAATGAGAAATGGTGAAAATAACTAAAAAGATGCAGAGCTTTCAGACCTCCAATAATGCAAAGACAACAAGTTTATATTAATTTAGAAACAACAATACTAATGTTTTAACTCAGGAATAGAATAGAAATCAATATTTGGTGGAAAAACCAGGAGGTTTCCAACGAGGCTCACTGCAGTGGGCTCTTAAGTTTTTCCAGAGCTGTACAAGTCTACAACAGGGATGATAAAGTAGATAAAATAGATGGCATCATGAGGAAATATCATAAGAAGAAAATATTGAAGAAATGTCTCAACACATCTGTTTTGGAATTGGAGATTGGATAAAAATGGTCTTACAAATTAACATTAACCCCAGATATATAAACAAATTAGTTACAAAGTGCCTTAAGAACAACAAAACTTGTGTTTTTTGAAGTGGCATTCATGTCAACTTCTGACTCTGAAGTTATTTAAAAAAAACTTATTTCTGGCATTTACCATATAAAAATACTTCAACAGAAAGGGATTTAGTCTGCGGTAATGTCACTGAGGAAAAATATGGATGTATCTTTTATACATTGTATGTATTTATGTAGTTTTAGCTGTATTTTCTGTCGAGTGTAATTTTGGTCCGTATGGCTTTTTAAATTAGAAAGAGCCATTGATATTTATACGGAGAAGACCTGTGATAAAGAGCCATGATTTGATATAACTTAGACAAGAAGATTTTAATGACTCTGTTGTGTCAATTGTTTGGGGGATTTAACTTGATGCTCTTTATTCTTTTTTTTTTCAAAGTAGTCCAGTCCACCTGTCATGAATGAAAGTTTATTTATTTTAAGCTCAAAGCGAAAACACCCTAATTAAGCTTCTTATTTATTTACACCCTCTGACCTTGGAGTTTCTATGCATTTAACAAAAATATCTGTACATACTTTGTTCAGTCCATGCCACATATAAATATATATGCTGTGTACACATGCCATATATGCAGTCATTTTTTATTTTCCATCTTCTTTTGTTGCTGCTGGTTTAGTTTTCTACATTTGTTTCTCTTTGGGGAATTTTATTGAGTTTGGGTTTTTATTAAAGCACCAACCCTCTGATTATCAGATAGATTATTATCCATCTGTAACTAAAATCAAAGTTCAAAAATGTTGCTGTGGTAAATCAAAGCAACATAAAGACAATAGAGGCATAAACTATTTCCAGCTTTCTTTCCAGAGTTTTAATTCATTTCTTCTACTGTTTAAAAATACCGCAGTTTGTTGTTCTGTATTCGCATATATGTAAATATTTTAAAGATAAACTGTTTTCCATAACCAATGTTGTTGATGGCAGAGAGTTATTGCTGAAGTTATTAAATATGCAACAACAAAATCTAAAATTAGAAACTCAGAAAATATAAGGCTCACATCAACAAAGGAAGACTGTTTTTGAGATTAAACTTCTGCTTCCAGTAAAATCACTAAAAAGACCACAAATGATCACAACTTTTAAAGCTAAGCTATATTTAAACTTCTATTTTTCTTTATTGTAGCAGTAGAAAGCATCGCTATGATGCGCTAACAGTGTTAGCAATGCTTACAAAAAGCTAACAGTAGCTAGCCTTTTAAAATCAATTTTAATTGTAAATCAAGCTTACAAATACACAAGTTACCAAACGTTTGGAAAAAAAATTACGTTTTATAGTTAGGCTTTGCAACAAAATAGAAATGATTATTGCAGAAAAGTCACTTTATTTTTACAGTAATTATCAGATAATTTCTGCATTTGTTTGAGCTTTCCACAAAGCAACCGTCTCTCCTGGCTTGATCAACTGTATTACATGATATCTGTGATTTTTTTGTTCTTTTATCTTTGTACGTACAGTAAGTTGTGTTAAAATCTTTTGAACCCATAAATCCTAAACTCTTCATTCTTTTTGGAGTTGCATTCATCTTTTTGTCCTTTTCTGTAGGCTACATTGGCTTATGCTTAGAAAACTGAACACATTTTTGTTAAATCTCTTGAATGAAAGCTGGAAGTCTAAACTTTTATTCAGTGTTGAATACTTAATCTCAGATTCAATGTTAATAAAGTCCAAATACAGGAGAAGCTGACTGCAAATGAGCACAGAAAAAACAAGAATATCAGGTAATAAAAACAAGAATCAGAATTTTTCAAATGACAATTTGTGTAAACAGAAATACCCAAATTTTGATCAATAGCTTAGTGTAATTAGCAGAAGATAATAACTACAATCCTTTACATGTTTCACATAGCATCTCTTGATGCTATGTGGGAGGTTTCCCCTCCGAGTCGCTGCCAAATCTATCTAATTTGGTAGAGCTTTATAATTCAAGCAATAACTTAACATCAGCAGAGAGTTTGGTGTTATTTAACGGTAATGTGAGTCTATGTGAAATATGTGGCGTGATTAAACCAAATTATTAACTGTTTATCTGAAGCCTTTGCTAATTATAATGTGTTATCAGAAAATCTGACACATAGCATCTTTAAATTGTTACGGAGAAATGTGATGTGCAGAGAAAAACAAAAACACACTTATGAAGATGTAAGAATTTCTATTTAAATAAGTGTTTGAAAAGTTTCTGTACCAAAATATTCCTAATAAATGTCTAACAAAACACCAACGTTGGGGCAAATAAGATAATAAGCCGTGAAAATACTCTGGTTGTATCTATGCTGTCTCCATAATTCGAGATTGTATGGCCCACTGTAGACGTCCTGCTTCAGTGAAATAAGGTCTGACTTTTTGGATGGAAAATAAGATAGAGGGATGTAAATAAAGGAATGTGTGGAAAGAGTTTCACATCTGACTGTTGATTTTGCACAAAGAAAAAAGATGCATTATGTTGTTCGTTAAATCTTGATTAAATATGAAATGTTTTCACGATGATCGTGACAGATCCATGAATGGACGGATGGTCAAAGTCAATCCTTTTTCAGCTTTTCCAAACCTGTTTATGAATCTGATGTGGAAACATCAGACATTATTTTACAACAAGTAATAAAACTTACTGAAATCATAAACACAAGTGTATAGAAAAATTATAGCTGGCATAAAATCTGCCATTCAAGAAACAGAAATGCAGAGAAACTAGAAACTAAAAAAGTAGCTTTCAAATCCACCTGTTATGGCAGTAATTGGACAAACAGAGATAAATTCTGTTAGCTGGAGACAGGAACCAGCGCCCCTCCCGACCCCACTATGGACAAGGGGAAAATAAATAAATAAATAAATAAATACATAAATGGATGGATGGATGGATGGATGGATGGATGGATGGATGGATGGATGGACGGACGGACGGACGGACGGACGGACGGATGGAAAATAAATTCTCAAGCTCAAGAGTTTGAGATTGCGTTCTTGGTGGCAAACTTGTAATTACCTTTAAAATTCAAATCACTAGATAAATATTTAGTTAGTTGCCACATTAAAGATGTTGAAGCTAAAGATAAGGGAGATGTAAAAAATAGAGCTGTGAAGCTGACAGCGAGGGTAGTGATATATGATGGCAGGTTGATAATATAAAAAGTGTGTAAAAATGATGAGGTGCAGCAGGAGGAAAAGTGAAAATTAAAACTGTGGTAGAATGAAGGGGAAACATTAGCACCACTGAGCTCAGGTCGAAAACACTGAGGCAGTAAAGCAGAGATGAAACGTCAACTAATGCAGGATAAATGTAAAAGCCTCCTGGATATGGATGAGACTTGGTGACAGCAGGTTTAGATTAAGCAGTGGTAAATCTAATTCTTTGGACATTATGGAGAAAGAAAGGAAAATGGAAGAAGAGGAAAAACAAACTGAGCCACTCGGCAAAATAAAAGTCAGAGGAAGAAGCAGTTTATTAGTTCACTACTCTTTAAAAAATTAAATATTAAAGGTGTGAAATTAGACCCTAATAAATGTGAGAAACAAAAAAACAACAGCAACATGACACATATAAGACACGTTACTATCCCGACCTACCCTCTGACTAACACACACAGTCACAGAGGAAGTGCAGTCATTAGTTTGAATATGTCTGAATTTTGGATTATCTTTCTATGTGACCTCACACACCGACAGAGAAACACACAAAAACAGGGATTAACCAGCGAAGAGTGTGTGTGTAATGGATAAGCACAGAGAAGGAAGGATGTTTTGAAATTCTGGCTTTGCTAAACACACACACACACACACACACACACGCACACACACACACACACACACAGACAGAATCGTGTTTTCATTGACATGTGGGGACTTTTCATTGACTTCCATTCATTTTTTTACAGCCTATCCCTTACCCTAGCCCGACCCTTAACCCTAGCCCTAACCGTAAACCTAGCCATCACATAGCTAATCTCTAACCCAAAGACAGCATTTCCCTTCATGGGGACAAAGAAAATGTCCCCACAGGGAGCAGTGGTCCCCACAACCAAACATTGTAGACAAGTAGGTCCCCACGAGGATATAAAAACCAGGTTCACACACACACATATACACACACAGGGTCACTCATCAAGATGGAATCTGCAGATTACGCAGCAGGCCGAGCCCCCAGGGGCCTCCAACCTCTGGGTTTCTCACTCACTGCCAGGGAATAAAATAACAGGCTACAGATAAAACTCAAACCACTGAGAGATCACAGCCACCAGGTCAATGTGTCAACACAAGCTGTCAACAGCAGTTGCTTCGCACTTCAGACTCTGTGTGGTTTAGTTTTACTTTCAGTCAAATGCAGAAGTTCAAATATTTTCGCTCCGTCGGTGTGACGCTCTCAAATTGGTGTTTAAATCTCTTGGGGAAGCGATGCTGATGTGACCCAATGGAGGGAGGTTCAAGTTGTTGTTTTTTTAAACCTGGTTGTCTGTTGTTACCAATCCTCACTTTTTCTGTTGCCTCCGAGCTCATTTTAGCTTTTTTAATATGCATATTTTACAATAATGAACAACTAATTATCTTTACGCCACCATTCTGGTGTAATTATACCACTTTTTCTTGACATTTTCATTATAAACACTAAAGCATCCTTCACAAGCTTTGTGTTGCTGTAGACAGTAGGAGGTTTTCTACCTTTTAGCAAATCTTAAGTGTTTGAAGATAATTATTAACACAATTAATTTCTCAGGGCAAGACTTGGAAATTACAACCTTATAATATCATCAGTAACAAATGTATGTTAGAGAGTATCTTTTAATAAGTGAAGCTGAAAAAAAAGAAAAGAAACAAAAGTACAATCAAATTAAATCAATAAGGACCAACTACACTTCTATATAATTGTGTGGGCAGTGGCGGTTTCTGATATGGGCGACATGGGCAACCGCCCAGCGCTCCCTCGGTTGTCACATCAGGTTAGAGGTCGACCAAATTCTCAGAAATGTTCCCTCAAAATGTAGTTAAACTGTGCAGATGTTAGAGATAGAGTCATAATGTGATTTATAAACAGTTTTTTACGTTAAAAACAGTCTGTTTCACTCCGCCGCTCTGGGTAGTGCACGTTCGTGGATTAATTTGCCCTTCTCAGTGTTTGACAGGCTTTGCCCTACGCATCGTCTTGAAGGCATAGCGCAAAGGTAAAGCTGTGGAACAGATTGGTTTCCCCACACTTGCAGAAGTTTGTGAAATTATGCTCTGTATGTATGTATCGTATTCAGTACGACACCTAATAAGTGTTAAGGAAAAGTATTTTGCAAAGCATATTTGCAAAATACTTCTTTGCAAATAAATACTTAGCCTTGTCTAAGGCTAATTATTTAAGTTAAGGTTTGCAGATTATTTTGTTCATGCCGAGTGAAAGTAAAACCAAGACTTAAGTGCTGAAGTCCTAAAACATAATTTAGTAAATTGTTAATATTGAGTAAAGTCTTGAGTCTACTGTACTTTACACTATGTCGGCATAGTAGTCAAATGTCTTTTATATTCAATGTTTGAATGAAGCTCTTTTGGAGAGAATGTGGTACAAGAGACTAGGGCCACCTCTGTTCACAGGGGCGCACCTGATCTCACCCGATCACTTTTTGGCACAACACCTGCAGCTTGGCAACACAGGTGTTGGCACCTGCAGCGGCTTGGGTGGCAGTTCTCATGTGACAGAATTCAGCTTGAGGAGGCACAGAAATGTTTTTTAAAATTACTATATTAAAATACGTGCCAATAGTTTCCTAGAAAAATGGGAGCCTTGACAGGTATGTCCATTCATGTTTATACTATGTCCATTTAGCTTCTTGGTTACCAGAATCTGGAGGAAGCATTTCTCTGTTGTTTCAAGAGCTGGCAGGTTTTCCTGTCTGGTTGCTTTCCACAGATGGTCGTCCTTAATGAAGAAATCTGGCTGCTTGTCGTCCTCTGAGGGTCAACCTGCGGGTTAACCTGGTCTGGCCACTCTGTCACCCAAACAAGTTCATCGCTGAAGTCATCTGGCTAAAGAGGGAACGTCTTCCAGGCTGGTGACTGTAAAACAGAGACAGATGGCTGCACTTCCACAGGCTGACCTCAGTCAGTGAGACATTTCTTAGCTACCGGAAGGCGTAAAACAGTTTCTTGGGAAGCAGAGTTTGCCTTTTTGCTTTGACAGAAACATTTGGCTCAGAAATCCGCCTGCTCTTTCAGAATTTGCTTTATTAGTTAGATTTTATTGTTTGGTTTTTACATTACCTTTAAAAGAACATCCAGATCTTCTTGTGTTTGCCAAGAATCCAAAGTGTTTACGACTTTTAGGACACTTTTGATGGATTCCTCTTTTATTTTATTACAATAAACTACAAGAAGAGCTTTGCTGACCACATAATGTAGGTTAAATTCAGCAGCTATCAATACCAGCCGGTCTTTATTAAAGAGATAGTAAAGACCTCAAATCGACCAACCATTAAACCGCAGTATAATGTAATGTGATTCATCCTAATCTGACACTCAAGCATGCATCTATAGAAAATATTATAAAAATGGAAAATCTCCAGATTTCCAGGGGGTCTTTTGTGGGCTCTAGTGTCCCTTATATGAAAGTAGGCTGACAGGAAAGGGGGATGGAGAGGGGGGAAGACATGCGGCAAATATCGCCGGGTCCGGGAATCGAACTCGCGACGGCCGCGTCGAGGACTCAAGGCCTCCAAATGTGGTTCGCGCTAACCACTACGTCACCACGGCAAGCCCAGAAATATAAACTTTTAAGGTACGTTTAATGTTTCTATCAGTCCATAGTCTGTCTTAATGTCTGCCAGACATTTCCAGACAACATTCCTCCATCTTCATCCTCAGGTCAGAGGTCAGTGGGTGACCATCACCATGAGTCATCCTCATGATTGTAAAAGCCTGATGGAAGAGGAAACATGCAAAAAACATTAGCAAAAAGTAGTTTATTCAAGTGTATCGTGCTTAAGTTATACTAAAAATGAAACTGTGTAATGGAAGATTAATTTTTACAAACCATATTTTACATAAAAGTCTAAGACTAATATACTTAGTCTAATACTAAGTTGAGTCCTAGTGTTATATACTTAGTCTAAGACTAAGTATATAACACTAGGACTCAAATTTGTACATTAATATTAGAGTGTATATGTTGATAAAGCCTACACTGCAAAAACGCAAAATCTCACCAAGTATTTTGTCTAGTTTGCTGACATGTAGATATCTTTATCTACTTTAAATAAGACAAAACTAACTAACAAGTAACTGTTCAGTGATATTTAGGAGCTTGTTATTTTGTAAATAATCCCTTAATATTGAGGCAGATGTTTTCACTTATAACATGGAAAAGATGCCTTGTTATAAGCGAAATAATTTGTCCCAGTTTAGTTCAAAGAAGTATTAAATTAGTATACTTTCTAGTACACTACAAGTACATGGTGCAAAATATACTTGCTATGAAATTAACTTCAAATACACTATTTTTTGTTAGGAGTTATGATCTTTGTATTCAGGAAATGCAATGGTACAAAAACATCACAATTTAACAATCAAATTATGAGATAAAAACTTTAGATGTCTGTAATAAATGACACAACAATAACAAACACTGTAAAAACACAAAGCAGAATCTAATAACCTCTTTGAAAGTGTCCAAAGCGTCCTCCAGGTGCTCCAGGTAATGCTGCAGCTTCCCCACTCTCATCAGCTGAACTCCATGAACTGGATGAGGATCAGGGTAAAACAACCTACAGAAACAACAGACAGAGGACAATTTACCTTCAGCTCAAATATTTCCGTATTTATGTAGTTTTTGTTATTCTTCTCTGAGGATTACAGGACATTCTTGAGCTTAACTGAAAGTGGAAGTCTGAATTTCTCAAAGCAACAGAAATCTCTCATCAGAGTCTGCAGACTCAGGATGGACAGAAATTGTTTCAGGCAAAAGGTTTCCAAACGCAGCAGAGAGATCTGAAATGTGTTGTGTGCAAATAAATGTGCGCTGTACGCATTTAAGCAGAATTAAAATTATACATTATGTGCAATAAAGTTACACTTTTAAACTTCTACAGCCTGCTGAATAAACATGTTTACCTGGTTTTTCAATTTGTCCTATGCTCAGATTTTGTTAACATGTCAAGTTTTCTGCAGGGCTGCATAAAATCAGAAATATATTTAATCACAAAGCTCCTTCCAAACATAACAATGACATGATCGATTATAATTAACAATTTTTTCAGACATTTTTCTTTGTTTATGTGTCGACAACAGAAAGGCTCGACACTTGAAGTATATTGTGAGCAACATTTTGCATCCAAGCAATTCTGTGTGATTCCAATATTGATAAAATTAATATTGATAGATGTTAACATCAGGTTTGAACTGTATATTCATATTTTTTATTATTATTTCTATTCATGAGGACAATAAGCATCTAAAATATTAAATCTTAACCAACATTAGACTCAAAACCAAAACTCCTCTTCCTGTTTTTCTTGTCATAAAATTTTCCCCACATTATTACAGCTTCATAAATTTAATTTTCTCCCTCTATACTGTGGTCTTTAGAAAACACTTCACTAAATGAGAGATATTATTCCGACAAGACAAGTATCTTCATCCAATCAGACCTGAAGCACTGCTCTCCAGTTCTCCCAGTTCAGCCAGATTAAAAAGGCCAATTTACCCAAAGGGGAATATTGAAAGAGCTGCTTAAAAACACAGCAGCTGCGTCAATGAGGAAGACAGCCAGCCTCAAGTACCAGTCAGAGGAACTTCATGTTTGTGCTGCAACATGAACAAACTCAAGGAACTATTTCAATGTTGGTTTTTAAAAACTTTCCTACACCAAACTATTTTTTAAACTCCATCTTCCTGCCTTAAATGTCTTTCCCCTTTGCTTACTTGTCTATCTTTTTTGGTTTTGCTTTCAGGCTTCGGGGATTAAAGATGCTGATGTTGTTCAGCTTGTCAAACCTTTACTCTATTTAATCTTAAATTAATTACACACATTGTAAAAATCCTTTAAGACTAAACCATATGATGGCATTAAAATGTTCAGCAGCAAAGTGTAAATCCTTCTTCATTTATATTCTCAAATTTGAATTTCAGGCGCAGCTTCTCCATCTTTCAGTCAACAGCCAGCATCATTATTGTAGGAGGATGCACACATAAGGTCAATACGAGTCCACTTCACCCAAATTAACTCGGCTTATTTGTCAGATTGTTTCTATATGCTCTCAGTCGCATCAAATTTTAGAATAAAAAGCAATTAATATCAAGTAAAATCTAAGTTAATTAAAACGAGGCGGCCACAACCTGAATAATCTGTTACTCTGTGGCTTCTCTGATTATTTTCTAAGCTAGTTTTTGTTTTTCCCTCTCGGTACTAATTGCCCATTTGTTCACACCGTCAAGCTCAACTAAACAACCAGCCGACATGCTGCACAATTACAGAGGTGGACCCCAGTCCTGTGGTTAAAAGCGATTAGTTAAGCAGAGAATTCAGTTTCAAAACCAGCGGCATTAGTCCTCCATGAATAATAACAAGTTGAAATATTGATTTAATTATCAATCCGTTGATTCTGGCTAGCGCAAAAAGGCAAACACGCACACGAGGGCCGCATTCCAATTTGATTTCATTTTTGCATATGCAACCAAAAGGCAATTAAAATAATTTTATTAACTTGCCGTCTCCTGACTTTTCACCCAATTTTCTTTTTCTTTTCCAGTGAGAATAAACTGAAGAGAAATACGGAAAGCTGGTTAGAAAATCATAGCTCTCAGCGATAAGAGAGAGAGGAACAGAAATTAATAGTTGTGGAAAGTGTAGCATTTTAAGGCAAATGCAGTGGAACTAATTAGGCGCTTGTTTAGAGCTGGAAGATTCACACCCTGCTGTTTTTATAGGAGAGCGAAACACAAATCGTCTTACTGAGGAGAATAACGAAAGAGAGTTTTCCTCAGCGTTACATCACTTCACTTCTACTTTCTTCCACAAATGAGCAAACTTGGAACAATCCTGTGTTTATTAGTATGATAAAAGATGACTTCTATGAGCTTTAAATCACATCTGACGTTTTGTCCTCGTTTTTCCACAGCCGAATTAATGTTAAAATTAGGGAAAATCCCATAAGATACAATAAACCCTAACATAAAACAGTAATACATTTCACTAGAGCCAGTGAATTGCATTTTAAGTTGGATATAAGAAGCCAAAACAGAGAGGGAAGGAAGCTCTCTTGCTCAGACATAAGACTTCATGCCAACAATTCGCTCCATCCCATCTTTCTATTTATTTGATTGTCAGGGACAATTTATACTGTAGTACTTACATACATGACTAATTTGCAATGCTTGTCCCTAGAAGGGCTAGTACATAAACAATCACTACCAATCTGGGAACAATCTGACAAACCCTTCAGATATTTAGCAAAGATGAAAGGGCAAACATAACCCAAAAAGAATGTCTTTAACTGCAGCAATATGTGGTTCTACAAAGTTTTGAGCTTTAGCAGAAAAAGGTTGCTTTTTTATCAATCTGCTCTGCTTTGTGTTAGTCTGTAACACAGGATCCACATAAAACACACTTAAGTTTGTAGGCTTACCTTGATAGAAAACTACTGGACAGATACACAGTGCATTGCAAGAAACAAACATGCCAGAAAATCTCACTTATTACAGCCCCATTTGTTCTTAACTTTGCAAGCGAGAATTATACCTCAGTTTGCATGAAACATGATTGTTTCCACCTGGGAATGGAGGAGAAGTGAGAGCTTATATTTAAATAATTTCACAGGCAGGCTTGAAAAGACTGAAATTCTACTGAGGCTTTGGTGAATGCTAGGCTAACATTTATATTAATCCAGCTGAATGTTAATGAAGAGTTGAGTTCTTGCCCTGAAACAACTGCAGCTGGATGCAACAATTCATGTTTACACAGAGGTGGAAGGCAAAAAACATTAAGGCACCAGATCCTACCACAGTATATTGCCTTAGCTCTATGTGAAAGCTATACTTTTATACATAAATTTTTCTTACAAATACAGGTTTATGCATTGCATATGCATAATTCATGAAAGCGTGTAAGAGCATATCTATGCCAGTAAAATATGGGAAGAATAGAGACATTCGATGAACCTGGCTTGCACAGCCTGCAGCAGGTGTGCATTATTCGCAGGGAATAACCTCTCTATACATCACAGGCTGGGAAATAAAAATTGGGAAAGGACTTGCCGTGAGAGTGAGAGAAGAAAGGAATGCAGAGTGAGAGGAAGGAGAGGAGAAAGGGAGACGTGGAGAGCTCCTGCAGCTACTTTCAGCCCAGAGGAAGAGACGAGATGAACACGGAGTTTCCTCCTCCAACTCATTCTTCACAATCTCCCCACTTCTTGTTTTTCATTATTTTACATTCATTGTGGTCTCCCTTCCTTGCAAACAATATTTTCAGTGTTTTGCTGCTTATTTACGCATGCAATCAGTTTCTCTCCGCTCTGTTAACCCAGGTGAGTTTCCAGTCTTCCACTAAAGCTCCCCTAAACCTCCACAGGATCATGGCAGAGATTTTATTAAGGAAGTTCAAACTCTTTTTTTATTAAACTCAAAAGAGGTTGAAAAATCCCAAATCTTCCTCCACATACCTCTTTAGTTATGAACCTTTAACATTTGAAGGAAAAACATTGTTTTTTGACATTTCCCTTAAGCTTTAAAAGCCCCTCACTGCTTAGTGGATTGGTTTGTAATTTGTACAGTAAACCTTTCAGGTAATGTCTTCTCTTGGGAATCGGTTCAGATCTTTAATATCAAGTTTATTTTGCTCTGCAGAACAAATTCAGGCTGTGCATTTAAATATCACAGATCTCTTAATAGGAAAAAGAAGCAGGTTTTTGAAACAAACTGCAGCAGTTATTGTTCAGCTACACATATTACGTTTTAAATAAAACTCATCTGGATTTGCATTATTTTGATGTAAGGAAAATAGTTAATTGTTGAAGAAATAATCATCCTTGAAGTCTAAGATTATACAATGCAAGAACACAAAATCTTACTATTTTTGATATTTAAAGTTTCTAGTGTAAATGTCTTAGTGCACTTGAAATGAGACAAAACTAACCTCCAGGTAACTTTTCAGCAATAAATGGGAGCTTGTTTTAAGTCAATAATTACTTAATGTTGATGAAAAAGTTACATTGTCGGATTATTTCACATTTATAAAATGGGAAAAAATGTCTTGTTTCACTGGCAAAGTATTTCACTTAGAACTAGAATGTTTTCATCAATATTAAGGACTGACAAAAGACAAGCTTATACCATTCTAAAAAATTACTTGTAATTTTTGTCATATTTCAAGTGGACTAAGATATTTCCACTAGAAACTGGACACAGAAAATGCTTGGTAAGATTTTGTGTTTTTGCCATGTTGACAGACACAAAAAAATATTTCCAAAATAACCTTTCATTAATATGCGAAGACTTGCTTCAGCATATTTATGTGCTAAAAAACTCTGGAAGTCATTAACACATCACTTGTCTTTTCCAGCAGCCATTGTACAGTGCATACAGCGGTGAAACCAGCTGACCAAACATGCTGGAGCTCCAACTGGGTCGCAAGGGCTCGGCTTTGCTGGCGTTGCTAGGTAACGAGCTGGGCTTTGCTAATTGAGGGTCACTGCCTGCTGATTTGTGACTTTACATACCGGAGGTTTATGAAGTGGCTCATTTTCCAAACACCAAAAACAGGAACTTATTGCTAAAAAACAGCTGGGTGGGTTTCTTAAAGCGCTTTGCCTGATTTTAGAAGCAGCTAAGAACCAAATGAAAGTACAAAAACAGTGCAAATGATTAATTTCGCATAATAGGTCCCCTTTGAAGCAGAGTTAGGTTACAAGATAAAAGCTCTGTTCACTCCCTCATCTGATTATGCCCACATCAACTCTGGAGGAGCTGCAGACATCTTCAGCTCAGGTGGTTAAATCTGATAACAGGACAGCTGTTAGTCATAGACTCCACAAATGTGGCCTTTAGGGAGGAGCAGCAAGAAGAAAGCCATGTTTTTTAAATTACCCAGATCCCCTTTCTTCTCACCACCGCCACTCTTTCCTTCTGCAGCTCAGAGTCTGCTTATTTATTTATAAGCTGTGTTGTGGTTTCTCTCCTGTGGTTCGTTGTTGCTGGTGTGAGCGAGAGCACGGCTGTGCCACTGGAGCTCTGCCCTTCACACAAGATCAATTAGTCTCACACACACAAAGGAAAGTGCATAAGAGGTGGAAGGCTGAGAGAGAACATACTGCACTGCAGAAACCAGGATGCAGAGGTGTGTGAGGGTTGTACATATCAAATCAGACAATAATTCACCTCAGGTACATCTAGGATGTCCACATATTTAAATACCTACATGATTTTTAACTTCCAGTAAAAAGACGTTCATCAAAAAAAAAGTTAATTCAATGAAATATTTTCTGTGATATTGACATTTTTACGTTTAGAAATACATATCCCTCATCTCATTTCTCAGTTTCTACATTCTCTCCTACCTTTTTATATTTCCCACCTGTGACAGAATCCAATGATCCATGGAAGAAGGTGGACAAGTCAGGTTAAGGGCACTGAACAAATCGAGACATAATTTCTTTGCAGCCATCATTTGCAGCTGACGTTTATTACATATGAGGCATGGCACCGCTCCATCATCATCTCTCCGTTGTATTGTTACTGTACTTTATGATCTCTGTCTCTGACCAGAGCAGTGTGAAAACATACAGAATTACTTATAGTTCAATTTAGTGTATAAACCCATGTGAGGTGTTACAGATGTTGGATGGAGACCCTGGCAGCTTTTCCTATTATTGCTTTTTTCCTACCACCGGGATAAAAATGAAAGCCAGATGCCAGACAATTTAGAAATATGACACAAAATACTTAGAAGCTAGAAGACTAATTTGTAGAGCTGAAGTTATTTATGGTCTAATTCAGCTAGTTGACTGCTGCTGTGAATAAAATATACTGTATTTACAGCTGCTACTGCCATGTTCCTGAGTAGTTTATTAAATAAAAATGTTCATTAGCGCGCCAGACCTTCACTACCGTGAACTCTAATGATTTGCATTCATGATACAATGCAAACTGTTTTATATTTAATGCCTCCAGCACCAGCCCTAAATGATCATTATAAATCACTGTAAGAGTCACAGTCAGCATATTATAAGATTAAACCCAATAAACAAAATCGTCAGAAATCTGTAAAATGATTATTTAAACTCTGAGGTTATAGTACATAGATTACGAGGCCAAACATGATTTTCTCTCTTAAAACCTTAACATATAATAATTGGATTAAAACATGCTTTATGTAACAGAGATTTTCTAAAGAATTAAAACTCATTCTTTAGTTTTAATTCTAGAGAATTAAAACTCACCTGTAAGCTGGAAGCGTCTTCATGCCGTATCTCAGAGCCTCCTCCCACTGCCCCAGCTGAACAGCAGCATCTAAAGCCATGTCTGTGACCCTCAGCTTGTACAGATTTTCATCAGGAAGTTCAGCTCCAGCAGCTGACAGGAGATTACTGCAGCTCTCCAACAACGCCGGCCAATCTACAGGGACAAGAATTAAGGAAAAGGAACAACAATCCTCGAAGGAAGTCTAAAGTACTTCTGAAAATGGCCACATAAATGTACAGATGTCATTTTATGTAAATATGTCTGCATCCCTTATGTGTTGATTTATGGATACAAAAGAAAAGTCACACATTTAATTGGCAATTATTTAAATTTTTTTAAGATATATAAATATTTACACCCCAACAAACATTTGAATATGATTGATGATTGCGGCGAGTTAGTCATGTTAAGTTTTCATATTAACTACAAAATGTTTCTAAGAAACCAGGATGTAAAATGCTAACATGACAAAACATTGTAGCTATTGTAAAGTCAGCAGATGTCTGCAAAGAATAATCATCAAGACTCGGTAACAGTTACTGGGAATCCGGCGTTTCTGTGCTGGAAAATGGAGGGAAAGGATACTGGACTCGGTTTTCAGTCCTTCCAGTCTCGGTAGCGCCACCTTCAGCTGCTGCCACTTTTCTTCTTCCCCCGACAGCATGAATCCCTCCTGAATCAAAGTAAAACAATATAAAAACTAACCAGAGATCTTGGTCTGGAACGATCTTATAGGTCGCTGCAAACTCACTAACCACCACAGAAAAAAAAAGTTAAAAAAATTGGACCAGTTTAAGTTGTATGTTGTTCTGTGGCTAATAATCATGGAGTGCTTAGGAAAAATATTCATACTGTTTACTTTTTCCCATTTTCCCACGATACACTAACTTCAGTGTATTTTATTGGGATTTTATGTGATAAAACGACAGAAAGAACCACATGGTTGTAAAGTGGAAGGAAAAGACACATACATTTTTAGATTTACATTACATTCATTTGTTTTTTGGTCCCACAGAGTCAATACTTTGCTTATCCATATTTTGAGGTCTCTTCAGGAAAGTTTCCATCAACTTCGCAAAACAAGAAATTGAAATTTCTTCCAAGCTGATAGCTGCAAACATTAATTATCCAAATCCTCTGGTTAAAGAGGGATAAATAAAAATGTACATCAAATGTTGTGGTTGCAATGAAACAAATTGCGGCAAAGTTCAAGATGTATTCAAAGCACTTCAAATAACAAATTCAAAACTTAACTTCATGCCAAATATTTTACTAAATTCTACTGTCACATCAGTTAAATCCTTTCAAAACAATGTAATTTTTATTGTAATATGTTCTTACAAAAGCACTCCTCTGCCTTCATGTCGACTATGTTGCCATGATAACTTCAGGTCACAACTGTGCAGCCGGTCGTCAGATTAAAGCAACAGTGTCTGTGTTGCACTACAACAAAGGGTTAGTTGAATAAAACAAAGCCATTGTGGCAAAACGACTCACACACACAAGAATAAAGAAGCACAGCACTTCTGTGTGTAGGGGAAGCGTCATTTAAATCATAGAATAGAGACATCAAAGGCAAAAGTGAAGGTAGAAACAAAAAAGAGAAAAAGAGTGGGAGAAAGTAAACAGAGTTGGACGGAAACGCTGCAAAATAAGGGCAGGAAGACGGAACGGGCATAGATGGATGGAAAAGAAAAGTGCAGCTGAAAGACAAGATAATTTTCTCATTTTTCAGTAGGTGGCCAGGCAGACAGAGGGAGGGTGTAGAGAGGTGGAGCGTGACAGAGTGACAGAGAAGAGGAGGAGGACAGCAGGAGATAAGAAAGCATGTCGGAGTGAAGGAGGGAAGAAGAGAAGGGGACAGGAGAGGGTACACCGAGACACGTTGTGCACCGATACGCTGTCTGAGCAGCAGCGTAAATGTGTGTGATGGCAGGAGAAAGAGGGTGGAGGAACACACAGGGGTGTGTTTTAACTTCTGAAAACATTTAGTTCATCCATTTAATCAATATATCATCAGCTGAAAAAAAAGACAATGGGGACCGGACGATGTGGCTGAAAAACCTATCCTGATAAAAGCGTTTTATATCGGTCGATATCGATAATTATTAATTATTTTTTTAATTTTATTTTAAATATCTAAAACCAAACTTACCCTTCCTATTTCATCCACTGTTTTCACTCCACTCCTCTGTTTTGTTTTATGTAACCAAAGAATGAGTGAGTTGCTAGGTAACCAGAGAGTGAGTGAGTTAGTTGATTCCACTGTCCTTGTTTAAGCTGTGAGAGGATGAGCAGCTAAAATTATTTCAGACAAAATATCCATTCATATTGATCACATGTCTATAAATTGTTACCAATTTATTGTCCACAGCAATATTATTATCATTTGTGGTAATTTAAAAGAGAAACAAAATAAATGCATTTTGAATCTTCTCATATTTAAAAATGATCTTGTGGGAGGACAAAACCTACTTTGTCTGCACAGTCTTACATGTTGAAGGCATTACGATTGTTTTCATTGGCATTCGGAAAAACGTATTTTTATGTTTTATATCTTGTTTACTTTGCTAGAAAAATGCCAAAATGTTGTGCTGCTGAGTTTTGTTGGAGCATTAAAGAATGTTGTGAATCTACAAGAACCAATCAGCATCTATCCTGTCTCCTGACCGACACAGCGCCCCCTGCTGATTCCACTATTGATTCCAGTTTTAGGCTCGAGATGCGCCATAAATCCACACTATGCTGACAAACGCATTGTAACCATTTCTCCATGTTTTCCTCCATTAGGTAGGAAGGACCCATGAGGCATGTTGACACAAAGCTACATCAACAGGACAAAAGATAGTGTTTTCTTTCACATTGTTGATTTTTGCAGCATCCTTTTCCTCTGTTACCAGTTAAAAGCTGCACATATGTCTGACATTCCCATCAAAAGGCTCTTTTTAAAACAGTCAATGTCCTAATTATGACGAATGTGCATTAGACACTGCAAATCCATATGTGGATCCAACTTCCTGTTTTGACTGCGAAGGTTGTTACTTTTCAGCTAAACAAAACAATAGGAAGGTCAGTTATCATTTATTTACGTTTTGTAATGTAATATTTATGGGTTTTAAATCTCTAAAATACATTTGCCACACAAAACAATATGAAACAATCTTCAGTGGTTTCTGCTTTTAGCAGGTCTTGAATCGAAGCAAGTTTATTTTTATAGCACATTTTATCTACAAGGCAATTTGCTGTGGATAAAATAAAGGAAATTAGTAAGTTGGAATAGAGACTATATAATAACTAGAATATCATTATTTTTAATGAAAGGCAGTTCTAAAAAAAATCTTTGTTTTAGCCTTGATTATTTCCAGAATTTTTGCAGAATAACTATAGAATAAAAAAGAAGCAAAAAAAAAAAAAAATCTCCGCAAAACATTTCTATATTGATTCAGCCACACAAACGAATCACTGCTTTCTCTGATCTCATTTTAATAATAGAGTATTTTTTGTTTTTATGTTTTGTCAGTTTGTGTTGATGCAATAACATAAAATTTATTTTGACTGAGTATGAAAATAGTAAGAAGTTTCCAGTAGTTTTAAAGGTTTCTGTTGGTCCTCACCTCTTTTTTTGAGCTGCATCTCTGGCAGTGGCAGACGAAGTGGTACTGCTCCTGCAGCTGCGTCTGCCGCTCTTCAGTCAGGGACAAAGTCTCAATATAACTTATCGTTAACTAGGCACAGGAGAGAACATGACACTCAAAGTCACACTTTTTGAATGTGAAAGCGAAAGTGTCTGCTTTCATAGCACTTTTGAACATTTTGTGATAATGCAGAGCAAAATTAAGTGTGATTCTGTGAAGACGGATTTAAAAAAAAAAAAAAACAGATGAATTTGAGTGAAGCTGTGCATGGATGAAATTTTTGCTGTGGCACTATGTGTATGGATGTGTGAGAGTCTAAGTCCAGATGGCAGGGATGAATCTCATTATATTTAGTCACAATGCATCTCATTACACAGTCACAAGGGATGATGGGAAAAAAATGGAGAAACACAGCCGTGTCAGACGCTGTCATCCTGCTTGTGCTACAGAGATGTTTCACTAAGATTAATAACAAAGTTTATTATGCTTCTACTGATATTTTTTAGTATAACAGTAATTATACTATTACTACAACATTTATAATATAATAAATGTTGCTATAGTGAGAAAACATAAAAGAAGAATCATGTTAAACGTTGTTAATGGTGTAAAAATAGAGCTTGAATTTTCTTCGTCTTACCTCGTCTTCAGGGCAAATATCCTGGACGGCTCGGAGCTGCAGCCGCTCACCCTCAAACACCATCACACAGTTTGGCCGACAGTCATGATTCAACAGGGATAAACTGAGACAGACGAGAAGAAGAAGTAGAAGTAGAAGAAAAGAGGACAGCAGAACAAGAGGAGCATGTAAAACAGGAAGAAGATCACAAAAGACCAATAAGGAGTAGAGAAAAAGAGGAGAAAATCGGGGGAAAGAGGAGCAGAAGGAAGGGTCAGAAAAAATAAATCATTTGTGTTTAACTAGGAAATTTTACATTTTCTGTCAATGTACATTCACAACTGCAGTTCATAATATCTTGTCATAAGATTTTAAACCATTTAACTGACAGACTTCAGTCTAAAAATACAATGACTAAAGCACCAATTTTACATAGACTCAGTTGATTGGCGACTAAAATCAAGAGATTTTTTTTCAAAGATATCCTATAGAGAGAAAAAAATACTTCATTTATTCATGTTGACTTAAAAGGGACGCAGTTCTGGTCAGATGTTTACATACACTCGTTAGACCGAGGGCTGACAGTGAACGGCTGCTTATTCGTCACCTCCATACCTTTCCTCGTTAAAAGTCACGCAATAAAAATGACAAGTTTTTTTTCTATCCTTGTCTGTTTGTGCAGCCGACCCCACAGCATCATATGACCATTTATTACTGCGAAGTCAACTTAATAAAAGCGATATTGGCTGTCAGGTGTGAGATTTTTGATAGGCTTTACAGGAGCGCATTGGTTGTTTTGACGTCCATCACGGCGGAGTTTCGAAGAGAGTGACGTCACGTGCTCAGGGTCAATAGATTATCACACATTTTTTAATTGCTCGTTTCATTATTGGCTACTGTGTTGTGCTGTGTTTTATGGTTTGAAGCACTCTGAACTGCCTTGTTGCTAAAATACGAAATAAATTTTACTTGACTTGATTTTCCTATTTACACTGGTAGAACGAAATATAGAAAGAAAACCTTAACTTTATAAAGCCTATTTAATGCCACAATAGACACATTAAAGTTTTAGGTAGAACAAATATTTATATATCTATAGTTCCTTAACTATAAAGTACTAAGAGAGAGGTTTTTGATCATTTTGATCATGCAAACGCATACATGAAAACATTTTTGATTTTATATTATCACAAAGTACAGTAGTGTCTCCAATCCAGCCATTAACAGATACTCTGCTGCAACGTTTAGATTTATCAATGTTTCAGCACACATTAATTATTTTTAGAAGAGGAAACTCAACCTTTTGATTCTGGCATGTCGGAGCAGAATATTTCCTAAAGTTGCTGCACAAAAAGGCTTGAATCAAGCATACGTTTAACCTGAATTTATTCAAATAAAACAACACAGTATATAATGGTAGCATTATGCAGCACCTCAATCAACAGAAGGTGTCAACACCCTAACTATAAACCCCAAATAAAGGTCTGGGAATGGATATTTACTCAGCTGTACGTCTGTACCTGAGGAGCATATTGCCTGCAGCTTGACGAGAATTTAACTCTTATTAAGAAGCCCCCAGCACAACGCGAAAAAAGACGTTTAATATCGCTGCACACATGGCTGGGAAAAAACACTGAAGGGGTCTGTGTGCTTTTAAACCCCCCTCCGTCACTGCAGCTATCGTTCATCATGTTCAGTGAAACAATGGGTACATGAGATTAAGAATGCGTGTTCAGTCTTTGCAAAACCATCAATAACGCCCCTGGCTTTACTCTACAGTGGAGAAGTTGCAGGTTGAATATCAACTAGACATCAAGCCCTCTGAAAGACGCTTTTATCTTGAAGGGGAGCAGCTCATTAGCATGCTAAGTAGATTAATTGACTAACGACTCACATAAACGGTGTATGTGAAAGTAAACGTTGCTGTGTGGCGGGGTGGAGAGTGAGAATATAATCCATACATCTGATACTTGCCAGGAAAATGTTATTTAAAATACAATCATATATATCAGGAGTGGAGACCGCCAGCCCTTGAGGTCAGACTGTCCTGAAGGTTTTAGATGTTCCCATGCTCCAACGCTCAGGACTTCAAGGCTGCATCATTAGCAGGTTTCTGCAGAGTGGATTCACAGGGTTTAACTTGTGAGTTCACAAGTTAAAGCAGACTCACTTTAACTTTATTTTAAGTTTATTTAAATTTAAACAGAGTTAAGACACATGCAACACTTGCAGGACCAAGATAGCCCATGTCTATTTTAAATATGTTAAAACCTCAAAAGTTCTAGAAAATCAGAATTTATATAAAAAAAAAACTTTTGTTATAAAGTGGCATGTTCTAGATTTATCTTTTAATTACTTTTATTTTATTTTTGAGAATAATGATTCGAAATGCTAAGCGACTCCAAGTCAATTTGTCCTGTTTCCCATTAAATCTCTTCCTACTTCCTATTTATGCTCTTAAATTACCTTTTTACACCCAAATATTAAAACTGCACAATTTCTGTTTATTCCACTTTGTTGTTAGCTAATTTAATGGTTTCTTAAACTTTTTATAGTAATTGTGTTGTAGTTTCCTTTGTTCTGTTTGCACTAATTATATTTATTGACAAAATGTGTGTAAAGTCATTTTATCACAGAGCTCTACTTTATCTCCACTGAAAGGGTGAAATTCCTTCAAGTTCAACTAAAGTTGTTGAATTTTACTGATTTAATTGAAACTTTGTCATGATTAACAATGGTATCTGGGATTAAACAAATTTTCAAGAAAGAAAATGCTAAACTAATGTTATGAAATTTCAAGTTAGCAGGAAATATGAACTGCCAAGGAGCATAAAGTGGAAAATTATTGAAACTAAATGCTGCTAATATTTAAAAGCTTTGTAGATGTTTAGCATCCTACAACGGAAACGCACCTTTAGTCCCGATAAAAACTCAAGAGCTTTTAGATTATATGTTCAGTGCGATAACTGGCCCTGAAGCAATACTGGGAGTAAAATTAAACCAGTAAACCAAAGGCGAAAAAGTAGTTTTTGAAGTACAACATAGCCAGAATACAGAAATAAAGAGACGAGCTGAACTGAGGTGCAGCCGTGGAAGAATAATCCCCCGACTTTCTTTAGCAAACCCGCGGTTGCTAGGCAACCTAAAATACGAATAGACAGGGGAGCATCCTGCAAACGAGTCCATCATTTATGGATGAGTAGAAGCACAAATCACACCCAGACACGCGGCTTGGCTGAGCTTCACTGATGCCACTGCGACCATCTGACATCTCAACGCTGGCCAGATAAACTGGCTGGGATACCTGCGGCGTCAGTGACCGCGCTGGTGTGTGTGTGCGTGTGTGTGCGCGTGTGTGTGTGTGTGTGTGTGTGTGTAGCAGCACTAACAGCATGTACAACAACAGGCCAAATCCCACCCCGTTCACCCAGGAAGCAATAGAAGGGATTACCGAGCGTATCGGCTTGCTGTGTGTGTTTGTGCACGGATCTTTCACTTTCACAGTCCAGACAACAACCGTTTCATCATTCACACAACACTTCCAGTCAAATCTCATTTTCCCTCAAAAGACGCTGGCTTCTGTCGCCCAAACTGTGTGATGATATTCCTCCAGGTTTTCACCTAACAAGGGGTAAAAAAAAAAAAAAAAAAAAATCAAGTCTTCTTTTCCCTCCCTTTGCTTCTGACTTCAAAGACGTGTCAGGACAGAGCGGGAAGCGCTGCGAGGGCTTTGAACGTGCGCCGCGGTGAAGGACTGATGGGGCAAAAACTGCATCTCCAAGCGGCATTTTAATCTAGTCAAAGTTACAAGACTGGGCGAGGCGAGCTATAATTAATTAAACATTTTTTCAGTTCTGTGGGCTTCAAACCCTGATATTATTGCATATGCAAGAGAAAAAAAAGAGTGTTACCTTGAATAAAGCCCCACTCCGACCTCCTGCAGCTCCCCGTCACTGATGGTGAAACAATTACACGTCACCTTAAGAAGAAATCAAAGACAAAACAAAGGAGAGAAAGTGATCATCAGCTACTTCAGGGGATCAAAATAACTTTAATCATTTGTTATTTTCACATAGATGAAACTGGCATGCCGACTTGCAGGTGTTCAGGTTATTTCTGAGTAGCAGAAGAAAATCTTTTCTCTCCAAAATGCAAAATCTTACAAACTATTTTTGTTCTGGTTTCAAGTGAAAATATCTCACACTTTGATTCAGAAAAAAAGCTAACTTACAAGTAACTTTACAGCAAGACACAAGTCAATAATATTGACTAAAAAGTACAAGTTCCAATGGCAGATTACTTCACTTGTGACACGGGGAAAACGTCTGGTTATAAGTGAAATAATCTTTTTTGTAAAAAAATAAGGAATTATTGACTAAAAACAAGTTCTTATTTCTAGATGAAAAGTTACTTGTAAGTTAGTTTTGTCTTATTTCAAGCACACTTAGATATTTGCACTAGAAACGACTCCACATACTTGTTTTTGCAGCGTTCAGAAGCAAAACAAAGAATAACAGCAACATTTTTCATCAGCTATGCTAATCAAAGGTATTTTAGTAATTGAACAACTCTGCATGTGAAAGGGGGAAACAGTCCAGAAATTAGAATAAATAATAAAAACTATAAAAACATCTTTGAGGTAAAAAATTAAACTTATTCACCCAGGGCATTACAAAAAGAAAAACAGAAAAAAAAAACTTGTGTAAGGGTGTGCAACATTTTATAGGAATGGCAGATTATTCCAGTACAAATCCAGCCAGAAAATCTAATTAAAGTCTAATAAACTACATTAGCTTCATCTGGTTAAGCTTATCTAATTCAAGATGATTCTTATTGTCTGGGGGAAAACAGAGCCTGCTGTGTCTGGAAATTCGATTCCTGTGGAAACATTTTGTTGGTTTTACATAACAAATCTATTTCTGAACACACACAATTCAGGCTACCTGAGTCTCTTCTTTGTAGAAACACATTTAAATGTTGTTACAGCCATGAGCACAAACGGACATTTTTAGTTATTCTTCTTTGGAAAGCAGCTCAAGCTCCGTCAGATTGGATCGGCGGCATTTATGGCACTCCATATTTCTCCTGGTGACGTTTACACTAGTCCACAAAATGACGATATAAAAAGTTGGGATAAAACGCCAGTCAGCTGGTTGTCCAACAATTATTGAATACATTTTTTGAAAATGGTTTATTCTGCTAAGTCATTCTCAATCTATGTATACAAAATCACAATACTTTGACCTTCTTGAATTCTGCACATAAAAGTGACCCAAAGTATGGAAAAACTAAAACTACTCCTATAATTGGTAAAAACTGAGCTACAGCTAAACAAGATTTAGCTAATAAAAACTAGCAAACAGACGCTAAAAATTAATTGAAAGTGAATTAGACAACAATATAAAACAAACTATAATGAAAAACCCAAAACTATTATAACCCAGGTCTGTTTCTATGCAGATCAAATATACTATACCATTTAAACCAGTTGTTTATATGGGCTGTATATAATAACATTAAACTTCTAGTTTACTCTTACAGTCAGCAGAACCCAACACATGAAATGAAGTTACAAAAAGAAAGTTTAAAATAAATAAGTGGAAAAATCAACCCACTATCATTTATTTTCATGCTTTCTGTCTTTCAGCAGGTTTAACATTGAAACTTTGGCTGCATTAATATTCACTCAACATTCAGGCTGACAGATGAGGAGAAAAATGCAGACATGCAGTGGGAGGGTTAGGATTTACAGTGAGCTACCGACAAATGTTTTCCACTCTGGCTCATTTTCACATCAAAACCAAAAGTCATCCGATGAGTTGATGTAAATCTGCAGCTGTAGCAAACATAAGTTTGCTCAAACCCCGGGGGAGCCAAGAGGTTTTCACTCAACTTATTCAAAGTTTGACTGAATCCTTCACTTTCCACACACACTTCACTGTTATGCAGTTTTCATTCAGGTATTCATCATTTGTGTCAAAAAAAGAAGGGAAGACAATGCAAGGAGATAAATAGATCAAATAAAGTGTTACATTACAGCATCAGGATTAACCAAAAAAAGGTTTTATTTAATGTTTTGATCTGCTGAAGCTCAGTCACTAACATTTACTGCCAAGAAATAACCAAAGAGGCTCCGACTGGAAAAGCACTGCAACAAATTAAACTTACCCAACTCCAACTGGACTAATGAGGAGCTGCTTTCTCCTTAAACAACAACGTTAAAAGACAGGTCCTCGGGTGATGGAAAACATGCAGCTCTCTTTTAGAAGAATCAAATTATCAGTCTGCATGGAGTAAACAAAATAATTTAAGACTGCTGGGATCATTAGCATAAAAACAAAGAGTAGAAATACAGCTGGAAAAAAGTCCTAAATGGCGAAATCTAAGCTGGAAATAAAATCAATAGAAGAACTAGAAGTGTTTCCACACTTTAACAAAGAAATTAAAGAATTAAACAGACTGAGCCGTCGTATTAAGAAGAGCTAGTTTTGTTTTGCAGAAGTGAAAGTCTATGAAACACAACTTTATGTAATGTAATAATAGAGTTATTTTTCTGTTAGTTTTAATTTAGACAGTTAACTACATAAAAGTTTATTAGGTCTGATACAATTAATCAGATTAACTGTGATGAATAAATTGTTGAAATAATCATCAACTAATTAAGTTACTGATTAATTGTTACCTGGAGTACACAAACTCAAACAAATGCCATTTTGTGACATATGTGGGGCAGTACTTAAACCAAAATTGTAAAACATACATTTAAGATAAAACACTTTTGTCTGTACGTTTTACCCTAAAGTCCTCAAGTAGCATAGTTTTAGCTTCACCCAGTTCAAATGAATCATATATTATTGATTTATGCAATAAAATGTTTATTTTTCTTGATTAAACAAGAATTGAGATGTTGTTCTTTTAATGCATTTCTAAATCTGTAGAATGTGGCAATTTCTCATCCAATTAATCAATTACTTGTCAGAATAATCAATAGAATGACTAAATTACTAAAATAATCATTAGTTGCAGTACTAATAGTTATTTACACTGTAGTCGTTGTTGGACCTTTACAGATAATTTCTGTTATTCGCTGACATTTGCTCAGCATACAACAGTCTTAAAAAATGACTGACTTAATATGAGCTACCCCACATTTTCTCTACCACATCATGTCTACTTCTTACTAGAAAGCTAGCTTAAATATCTCTCTTTAGTTTTGTTATGCTGCATTCAAAGAGGCTCGAACATTAACTGGACCTAAGCAGCAAATCTCTCCGCAGTGAAACTGTGTCATGTGCTGATTGATGCACGGCAATATTTAAATTACACAGTTGCACTTAAAAATTATATAGCTTTTGAGATTTTAAACCAAGATGTTTTTTTTTATTATTTTTACCGTTTTGTTTCCTGTAAAAACTGTAAAATTCTTCACATTGTGTCCATAGCAAATGCTGAGGTGTGTTCAAGATCATCCTGAACAAATGCTGAGGTGTGTTCAAGATCATACTAAACAAATGCTGAGGTGTGTTCAAGACCATCCTGAACAAATGTTGAGGTGTGTTCAAGATCATCCTGAACAAATGCTGAGCTGTGTTCAAGACCATCCTGAACAAATGCTGAGGTGTGTTCAAGACCATCCTGAACAAATGCTGAGCTGTGTTCAAGACCATCCTGAACAAATGCTGAGGTGTGTTCAAGACCATCCTGAACAAATGTTGAGGTGTGTTCAAGATCATCCTGAACAAATGCTGAGGTGTGTTCAAGATCATCCTGAACAAATGCTGAGGCGTGTTCAAGACCATCCTGAACAAATGTTGAGGTGTGTTCAAGATCATCCTGAACAAATGTTGAGGTGTGTTCAAGATCATCCTGAACAAATGCTGAGGTGTGTTCAAGATCATCCTGAACAAATGTTGAGGTGTGTTCAAGACCATCCTGAACAAATGCTGAGGTGTGTCCAAGATCATCCTGAACATTTTCCACACATTTATGACTGTTGTTCAACACTTTAGTGATTAACTAATGTGTCCTTCTACCCATAATAAATCTCTTGTGCACCTGACTGAAAATCAAGTCAAAAAAACTAATTGAACCTTTTTCTGTTTTGTGAACATTGCTTTAAATTTCACATTTCTCTATAGATGCTTAAAGGACAACAGAAAACTGTCCATTTCTAACAACAGCTATGATCAAGCCATAGCAGTAAAAAGCTAAATAGAAAATCATTTTTGCTGAATTTCTTTTCCTTTACACAGAACAGCTGAACCTGGTTTGCTCTAGTGAAATGCCATGCCACATTGCACTGACGCAGTCATCAAAATATCCTCTGTTTTGGAGCGGTCAAACAATACTTAATGTCGCAGAACAGATGGGCGAACATATCGCCCATCAGTAACCATGGTGACGGCCATTTCCTTCAAGCACTAAGAGCCACTAACAGTTTACCTGTTTATTTATAACCTGCCTGTTAATAATGAGAGACTTGTGCAGATGTGAAGGAGTTCACATGAGGTGAATCTGGTGCAGAGTTGGCGAGAGCAAAGAGGAAAGAGTCTGAAGTCTATCCGTCTCAACTGAATTAAACTCTACATAATTAAATAAGAAAACCTCTGCAGAAAGTAAAAGTGGGTCCTTAGCATGGATGACAACCCGACAATAACAAAGTTACAGAGGAGAATTTTCCATTACTGCATCTGAATAAAAGACGCCAATGCAATCCTCTCACCACATTAACGGTTTTCTTCAAAAATGCTCTCGACAGCGTCAGTCTCAGCACCCATTCATTTGTTCGCTTAGTTATCGCTCAGCCTGTCATAAACAGTATTCATGGTGATTAGCTGTGGATGAAAGTTGGAGACATTAAAAACGTGAGTGAAAGGAACAAAGGCAGGCGAGCCGGAGTGGAGTGTGGAGAGCAGGCGAGTGATGTGGAGAATAAGATCAAACATGTCAAATCCCGTGAAGGCAAAAAGAGAAAAAAACAAACTAAAAATGACATTTATAGACTCCACAAAATGTCTAGCACTATACAGCAGCTCTCTAAAGTCTACACATCACTGTTAAAATATCAAAAATCCTTTCAAAACTTTTGCCATGTAACTTAAATAAATGCATGAATCTACTTTCGAAGAAAAGTCTTTTAATTACATTTTTGGCAAAACAGTCAAACCTTTTATGAAACATTAAAAGCTAGACTCCTAATTACATGCTTAACGTTTTCCTCAATAGTAATAAAGAAACTAAAATGGCTGCACAAACAACTCATATTAGAATCCAATCAGATTCAGGATTTCAGTGCAGGGTGTAAAATATACGTAGAAGACAATTTGAAAACATTTTTACTCATACAAATTGCCTATAGCAGCGGATGGGATTCGAGGACAGCGACAACCAAAGTAGGGTTTGTCATCCAATATTGATGATGTGTTGGGTCGGTTTGCTTTGTCCTGTCTAGCCAGTTAAAAAAATAAATAAAACTTGTGACTGGAAGTTTAAGGTAGCTGGAATTGGTTCAATTACTGTCACTCTGGAAAAACTACAAAGACCATCAGACCAAATCAAAGGCAGCGTGTCTGAGCGTGTGTGTGGGCATGTGTGTGTACTTTGATAAAGTATTCATGACCTAATCACAGTACTTTCATCTCTCCATAGACAGGCAGAAAAACATAAAAAACACAAGGCTAAACATCATATTCTCACTGAGTTTGCCTGCATGGATGCCATCCGTTAAAGTGTGGATCAGCTTTAAGGAGGTGGTTTGTTTGCTTTTTTATTTATAAGCTAACTAAAGACATTCGCGACCTAACAAAAATGAACATGAGTATCATATCAAATAGTCAAATAGTATATTTTCAAAGATATTGATCAATCCTTCTTAATTATGCAGAGCGGTAACTTTAATCACTTTAATTTCTGCCTCAAGTGAACTTTGAGGGGGTTTTTGTAAGCTACTGGACCTGTTCGTCTCAGGTCCAGTAGGTTGACTTCACAACAAGTTCACTGTATTTATTCTGATCAGACAGAAAATGAAGTCGGTCGCTAGCATTCGGCCCAGCAGCAACAGAAAAAGGGGAGGAGCTGACGCTCACTGGTTGCCACGGTAACCACCAACCGCCAAGGGCAGCATTCCACGACTTGTGTAGCGATAAGTCAGGAAAAAATAACTCCGTTTTGTTGTTTAAAGAATACAAAAACCAATCTTAACTGTTCTTTTTAAACAAAAACATGTCAAATATAAAACACAGGATATCTGAGTTCTATTCTCAATTTTAATAAAAACTCAATTTTCCTCTGTTTAAAACGTAGAAACTATTATGAATAAGAGCAGTTCTTGATTTTTTTATTATTAGGCGCTGATTGGTGATTTGAAAAATTTATCTAACTCTGGGGAATTAGAAAAAAAAAAAAAGAATCCTTCACCACAGCACTTAATCAGTGCTCTACAGTTGTTGGATTCAGCTGAATAGCGAACCATCAGAGCTCTAAAATAATTTTAATTTTATCAAGTTTAAATGCACAATATTCTGTTACAGCACCTTAGTGTGTCCAATCAGAAGGAAAAACTTTAAATTTCAATATGTTGCTCTGTGTAACCACTATCTACTCTTTCTGTTCTAGTCTAAGAAGGCCAAATGCATCGAACAAACACCCTTTACCTTGGTGTTTAAATTTAGCCACAGTATGGTTTTAAACTTTCATAAGCACATGTTTACTCATGCATGAATTGTTTCTCTGAAGCTCTAAACCTTTAAAACCGATTAAGTCCATCCATTTTCTGTTTCCACTTAATCCTGTTAGGAGGCTACAGACCATTCCTGCAGTCAAAGGGAGAGAGGAGAAGTAAATCCTGAACAGTTTTCAGACTATCAGTCAACAGAGATAAAACATACACTTAAAAAAACAACTTAACAGTGCAAATGAAACTTACATGCATGTCTTTATACAGCAGAAGGGAATATAAACGTATCTTTATGCATGTTATGGATATTTAGTTGTTAATATGTTTTCTGATATGAGCTTAATGAGGCTGTTTTAAGACAATAAGGGAAACTTAATAGAGATAACTCAATCTAACAGCAATGAAAAGGCTTTCAGTAATGACTCCTGACAGATTTAAGGAAACATTGGAAACATCATGCAGTAAAGAAATGTGAAATCTCTCCTTGGAGACACAATCTGACCATCTGCTGGGTTTCTAAAGGTTTGAGGCATCATAAAAATGTCTTTTGGTAAATATAAGATTTCTGCTCAGCTACCCCATAAATGCCATTGTGGATGACTTTCTTTTTGCTGTTAAATTATGGCTGGGAAATAAACCAATAATATATGTGTCTCAATGGATGTTTGATCAACAGCTAAACACAACACATCTGATAAAATGTTGATAATTGCACTGAACTCTGATCCAGAGTCACAGAGTATTCTGGGGAATGTAGGCAGAGGAAAGGCTTTTTCACATATTTTAAATTAAACAAAACTAAAAAGTTACAAGTAACTAGGAAGTTGTTTTAGTCAATAATTCCTTAAGAAGTACTAGATCCACTGGCAGATCATTTCACTTGTAGCATTGGAAATATGTTTTTTCTACTGAAATAACCTGTCAGTGGGACTAGTACTTATTTTCTAAATCAATAATAAGGAATTATTTACTTACAACAAGCTCCTATATCAGAAAAGCTACTTGTAAGTTAGTTTTGTCTTGTTTCTAGTGGACTAAAACATTTGCTTTAGAAACGACACCAAAAATACTTGGTAAGATTTTGTTCTTTTGCAGCTGTTGGTCATCCTCCTCAGTAATGTTAACACCAGACATATTTGTTACACACAAGTTACAGCTTGAAAAAAAAAAAAAAAATAGGTTTCTGTCTCCCAGCAACCAGCAGTAAAACTGAAAGTTATTAGTACTTTTCTGGCCATTTTGCCCCTGTGAGCCTTATAACCGTATTGAGCACAAAGCACTAAAAATGTTGCTGGCAGCAGGAGCTTTGAAATATGTATAAAAGAGCAATAATGTGTTTTGTTGTGTGGAACAGGTGTATGCACATTGCACTCATAACTGGAGGCTTTTATTTGCTGTACATACCTCCAGGCTATTTGTAATGAAACTTGAGAAAGTCCTCGCTTCCTATACCCTTATTTAAATTCTGATTCCACATCATACCCTAGAAAAATAAGAAAAGAAATGTGTGTCTGAGTCAACTCAGCACATTTTTAGCTGATCGGCTACAAAGGTACTCGCCCGATTCAAGCACAAACGTGCAGACGGATGGATTAAATGTGCCATATATGGCTTTCACATGCTGGCTGTGATAACGCTGTACATTACTGCAAAATATATTATGAATAATAGAAAAGTGGTGAGCTTTGTAATGTAAACACTCATTTTGAGGAATAAAAACTCCCCCTTCTGAATAGATTTTAGGTTTCTTCAGACCTTAATAAGACGACTTAATAAGAACTGTTGTGCATGTGTTGTAAAATCCTGTCCAGTTTTCTGAACAGTAAAATCTTCTCTGTTCATTTTTAAACCGCTGGCCATTTGTTCCTCATTGCCCATCAGGGCATATTTAGTAAAATAATACATTCCCGACTGAGCTGTCGAGTCTAGCAAATGTTAAATTTAGCATCTCATTATAAAGATTAAAAGTGCCCTTCATTCTGGGGACTCACACTAACAGCAGTCGTGTAAAAGTATTCATGCACCTTTAACAACAAAAAAATATTTAGCATTTTATTGAAGCTATGTGATGGTTCAACACAAACACATAACACTTTAGAAAAAATGCTTGAGCACAAATGCCTAACTCTATTGTTTGTTATAAACAAAACTACTGAAAACCCAGTTGCGTTCTTATGCAAATCTAAGCTGAGCGTAGCCCACAGCGGCGGCACATCCACTGTCACTGCTGCCTTCATACAGACATGACCTCAGAGTTCAGTCTGGTTTCTGTTTGTTTCCACACCGTCTCGTCCCACTCCTTTTATCCAACGACTGATTCTTGGCACAGAAACAACAAAACAACAGAGAAAGAAACAAGAAGAGAGCAAAACAATTGAGAAAATAAGGACAAATGGCTTCATACAGAAACAGTAAAGGATTGCAGAATATCAATCTAGAGTTTATCTGACATGCAAATGTAAAACCGTTTGCATGACGGGTGTAAATGTTTGATAAACCAGACGAGTAGTAGAAACCAAACTGGAAGGGTACATCAATCAAACAAAATGTCCACCTTGATGGCACAACCGACAGAAACGCTCAGTCTTGCAGAGACACAGAAGAACTTGGTTAATAATAACAAAATGAGTGGATCACTGTTTTCACAAAGGCACTCTTTGAGGGAAATTGTTTTTTACTGCTTGGCTGCTCTACCGTAGCCTGAATCAAAGTGTGTTTCACAGCAGAATAGTGATTCCTCTTTGCCCTCTGAGTGAGAAACCAGCGCATCTTAAAGTCTCTTCCTCCGTACATTTACTGCATCCATAAGTTTTACCTAAAGCTCCCTTATTTAACAGTGGATGAAAACAGCAGCAGTCAAATCAATGCTGCTGAATATTTATAATGAGTCACTACTTCTGTTTAATAAATGCATGAAACATTTCTTTCAATTTCCTCTGCTGTAGAAATGAAAAGATACTGCCTGAGGTATTCTAATTATCCATAAAACATTATGCAATAAAGGGAGACGATCGTCCAAGGACACCGAAAACCTTTGAAGTATTGAAATTATTGACCAAATTGCATTTTTTCCTTTAATTGTATGATTTTTCTTTTCTTCTTTTCTTCATCTTATTTAATGTTTGTTCTTTTTTTTCTTTTTTTTACAGTGACTTGTGATGACAAAGCTGTCTGGGATCTTTTATTCTGAAAACACAAAGCCTGATGTATGGTCCTCCTGGGCCACCGTCCTGTTTTAGGTATGTCCTTGCCAAGCAGAGTAGTTTAGTCCCAACATTCATTGTTGCTATAACTTCACTTAGGCTACATAAGACACAAATGTACACTTAAAATGTGCATTTTTAAAGGTTTGACGCACACATAAAATTTGTGGCTTGATCTCAAATTACCACTAGCACATCCACAGATCCAAGGCATTCAATAGGGACATCATCACATGACTCACATCAATCCACTTAATAGGTGTGAGCAAAAACGTCAAGGGTGACTGGATAATGGCTTTGCCCTCTCACTGACTTACACAGTATTGAAGATCTGTGCGTCCTACTAAAACTTGTTAGTTTAAAAAAGTGGCATCAAATTGTACTAGGAATGTACTAGGTACAATGGCTGCTGGAAAAGACAAGTTTTGTTGTCGTCTTACCATTCAGAAACCAGCTGCAGCATTCTAGTTGGTTGTGCAGGAGGCTCCACTTCTACTTTTCAAAGATGTATGGTTGTATAATTGCGCATTTGTTTGCAGCCATTTTCATGTGTGAGTGTAAACATTGATTAGCGGGTGTGGGTGGCCACAAGATGACAAGATGACCTAAAACAGCTCATTCTGAAAGGAGTTCAAACTTGGCAGAACTACGAATAAAATCACATTGTATAAGAGTGATTTTGTTTAAACAATTTACTGAATATGCTTTGTATAGCCTACAGACCTATCCTAACCGGTTCAAGGACGCATAATAGATCACCTTTGATAAAGGTGCCATCTACTAGGATGATGAAGAGCAAATAAAGGAGGATGCTTCAGGAAGATAAAGCCAAGGGAACTCTCAACTGGCTAAAGAGAAAGGAAATACACTTCCTAGAATGGTCAACTTGGCCCACCTCCTGTAAAAACTACGGAAAAAAGTGAAGTTCAGAGTTTATAGGAGTTGCCCTCAGAACCTTCAGCAATTAAATACTACTTGCTAGATGTTAGTTTCGAACTTGAAATTCTGCTCTCATCCGTTTTCAGTACAGCTACTCCCATTCAGCACTGCAGTCCTGTCATCTTTTGCCAATTAATACTTAACCTAAGGGTATCTTTGGCTTTTGGAATATCATCAAGACACACTACACTTTGCTCTACAACTCTACAGAAAAAGTATGAATCAATTAAAATCAGCAACTTTTACTATATCTGATCATTGTGCAAATTTATCATACACAACATAAACATATAAAGGAACCTAAATCAAATATTTGTTTATAGTTACTGTATATATTTATTCAAGGCAAATTAGAGGCACCAAACCTGAAATTTTGGCATGCTAATGAAAACCTTCTCAGTCTCTCTCACCCACACACATAATCTCTGAGGTTGTATAAGCTCAATTATCCTCCACTCCAGAGTAACCATCACGTTACAGAGGAAATTCTTCATTAAATGATCTCTGTCTGTTTTCATGTTGATGTTCCTTAATAGGAGAAATGCTTACAAGTTATATTTCTACCAACAAAAGCCTGCGTCTTCAGAGGCATTTAATGGCATTTTAATGGCACAGATAATGTTTAATCAATAATGATTATAATATGATGACTTTATAACCATTGCAATTGTGTCTAAAGGTTTTGTGATAGGTACGCTTCTTTACTCTAAAGTCTTTACAGCATTGAGCTGATTTGTGTCGTAGGCTGCATTGTTTGTTTTGTTTTGACCGAACTCTAGAGTTCGCTTGCCTAGAAAGTTTGGTTCGTTTGGGGTTCGTTTTGATTGCGCAATCGGACTCTGATGTGGACCAAAAAATCTAACTCTGATCTAGATAGATTAGATGAATAGATTAATATATATATGTACGGTATACAGTATATACAGTATATATATAGGTGTGACAGCTTCCTACACCCGTCCTGTTATGCACACGCTGAGGCCAGTTGGTTGGATTTTATGCCATTTACCGAAATGGTGGTCAACAAAACACAAACAGCGCAGTGAGCTTCCCTACTGGTCCACTAGTCACTCTGTGTACACAGCAAAGCGCCGAACAGACTGTGTAATTTACCAATTCTTATTACAGTGAGTTCTGACAATTTTTTTGTGACATGTGATCATATAATAATACATCTCTAAAATTAATTTAATACGATTTGGTCTTTCTTTTACAAATGAAATAAATTAGAAAAATAAATACAGACAGCAGTCAAAACGAATTATTAAATTACTTAACAGCACCCTCTGGTGGTTCACAGAAAATAAAGCTAGCCACGTCATGTCGTCATAGAAACAACTAACAAACAAACTGACAGACTGTCAAACATAAATTACTGACATTTAATGCAACATAATTACCTGAAATGGTGGTCAACAAAACACAAACAGCGCAGTGAGCTTCCGTACTGGTCCACTAGTCGCTCTGTGTACTGTAACAAAATTCCCAGTTAGCCCCTGAACATAACCACCAATATTACTCAGAAGAGTACCAGATTTGATGGCTTACCATAACAGAGAGCTGAACAGACTGTGTGGAATTTTTGGTTTCCCTTCGCATTTATAGGCTACCAGTAGGGGGCGCCAAAACCCACCAATCACAGGGCAATTATAAAACATTATAAAAATTCTTTTAGCAAGAATTTCATATGTATATCCAATACCCGTTACATATATATAGATGGGAACGCCTTCGGATACCCCCGGAGGAGCTGGAACAAGTGGCTGGGGAGAGGAAAGTCTGGGTCTCCCTTCTGAAGCTGCTACCCCCGCGACCCAACCCTGGATAAAGCGGAAGAAAATGGATGGATGGATGGATGGATGGATGGATGGATGGATGGATGGATGGATGGATGGATGGATGGATGGACCTCGGTCTAGGTTTGGTTAAAGTGAACTCTGGCGCGGTTCAAATGTAGAACCGCGTCAATCTTAAAAATATGTGAATGTTAGTTTTAAGATTTAAAATGCTTATATTCACAGTGAATCCATGTCAGACTTTATATTGATGGGCAGGCTAATTGCTGAGATAGTGCATAACATCTGGAAATATGAAATACTTTTCCACATTCTCATTTTCCTTTGTCTATATTCATTTAAAAATATCGGTAAATGCTGAAAACCACTTCAAAACTTTCTAGGTCTGGTTTAACTCACTGGTTTAAGTGAGTTATTTCTTTCAATAATTGTACAAGAAGGTATTTGAACACCGAGAACTCTTTCACTCACTGTGATTTCATAATAACTCAGCATACTTTTGTGGGTGCTAACCATACATGTTATATATATAAATACATATACTGTACATGTATGTGTAACAGGGTTTTATTTTAACAATATTACTCGATGTGAAATTTGTCAAAATTCGTTTATTTATTCTTTGAATGTATTTTATTTAGTCAACAAGTTGTTTCTTAAGACATTTATTGGTGCTTTAAGTTCTGTTAGGCTGCTTTTGGCAGTTGGTGGTTACCATAGCAACCAGTAACTGACGACTCCTCCCCCTTTTTTCTGTTGCTGTTTGTAACTTAGGATCAGCTCTGTTTTCTTTACAAATATTATATTTTAACATACATTTTACACCAATTTAATAATATACAGAATTTTATGAGTAAGCTTGCTATGTTTTATATGTTTTTAACCATTAATATTATTATTATTATTATTATTATTATTATTATTAATAATGTTGCCCATTTTAGTTACGTTTAATTTTATAACTGCTGACTGCTGCCAACTGTTCATTGGGAACTATTGCTCTGTAGTTTTAGGGTTATTTATTGTGTTTTATTTAATGTATAGGGACAAAAGCTGCTGGACTGATGTTAACCACCAACTTGATTTTCTCTTTTGTTAGAATAAATACAGTGAATCTCAGCGTGTCTGTCATGAAGTCAACCTACTGGACCTGAGACGAACATAGAAGGGTTACATATGTATAAATATAAACCAGTAGATGCAGATGTGGATTTAGCAACATATAGAGAGGTGTAAGGTAATCTTACCTCTGAATTAAAACTCTGTTCCTTTTAGTGATGAAGAGCAGTCCTGAGGCCATATGTGAACGTATGAACAATATGTGTGTGTGTGTGTGTGTGTGTGTGTGTGTGTGTGTGTGTGTGTGTGTGTGTGTGTGTGTGTGTGTGTGTGTGTGTGTGTGTGTGTGTGTGTGTGTGTGTGTGCGTGTGTGTGTGTGTGTGTGTGTGTGTGTGTGCAAACTGTGGTGATAAAGTGGTAGCAGAATGAATGGAAATTATGTTCATTCATCTCCTGCAGTGCACAGAATTGTGCACATGCAACAAACAAAGAAATGGACCAACAGAAGCGGGAGGAAAAGCTATTATGATGAAAGTCAAGGATCCATGGTGAAGTTAAAAGCCCTCATAAAATAAAGATAGCAGCAAAAAAAACAATACATTTCTTAATGTTTACTTAACTATGACAAAAAACCCAAACAGTTAAGATCCATTTTTTTTATTTAAGTGTTTTTTTTAACCTACTGTATATTTGTATTCTGCAGATACACAAATTTAAAGTAACTCGACAACAAATGTCTGCAGCCCAAATCCTTCTCAAGAAAACTATTTATGTTTAAAAAAAATACAGGAAAGCTAAAAAAAAAAAAAAAAAAAAATCACTTCTGAATCACAAACTCACTAATAACTTTGGGTCGTATATATAACAAAAACTTTAAATGTGGCAATGAAAAATATTACAAAAGCTCTCATTCTTTCTAATTGTAAAGTAAATCTATTTGTGAATTATCAAATTAATTTGCTACTTTTGAGCCAGCTTTTTATATTCTCCCAATTTTGACCATTTTCTCCTACAAAATGTATATGTATTATATATGTGTTGTATAAAATCAAAGTACGTATGCAACGCAGTTAATGACTGACAGACATTAAGACAGATCAAATTTTAATTTTTTTTTCAGTAAGCTCATAACAAATGCAAGCATTACCTTAAAAACACACTCTCACTTGTTGAGACATGTGAATCTAAGTCTGTTTGCAGTTTGAAAAATAAAAATAACAGATTATCCTGCGCTATTTATAATTAAATCTTCAGAGAGACTTAATTATAACTTGCTAACAGTTTGGCTATGGCAAAATGTTTCACATCGTATTTGAAGCGACTCGCCTTACTTCACAATTTTAGGGTAAAAATCTGCTGCAGTGTTCTCGGTTTCATTTAATAACCAAATGAGTGTGATTAAAGACTTAATGGAGTAAAAATTATCTGAGGAAAGCAGCCAAGTAGAAAAATAAACAGTGAACACTGAAAGCAACACCCAAGATAAAAATAACTTCTAACGCTAGCTTTTTCTCCAATAAAACAAGACAAACTGTACTTGGATTGAATTTGTGAAGTTTTGCTTTTTTCCCGGTGGAGTAAAGCTCTGATAGAGACATCCTGCTGCATGCTGGTGCATGCAGAGCTGCACAACAAAGGCACAGGAGACAGAGAGGCTGTGCACTCCGATAAGAACATCAATATATCTGCACACAGCAAATAGCTGCTTGGTGTGTGCAGATAATGCGCCGAGTATTGATGCCCATTAATGGGTGAATAAAACCAATGAGATTTGCATCAAGTCCAAGATACCACAAGTGAAGAAAACAAGTCTAAGTTTTGCATCATTTTGAATAATAATTGAAATGACAAATTACTGTAGAACTGATACACATCTTTCTCCACATGCTACAAATAATGCTGTAATTGTTTCCACCTGCACATTTCTAATTGTCGTTTTATGCCGATATCTTGGCTGACTTTTTCACAATTAAACAAGAGAAGGTTGAAAACTGACAGCTAAACGTTGTCAACTAAATCATACAAGAATGTGGCTCATAAATAAATGCCTAACTAGCGGTTCATTACTCATTCACTATGTGTGTTCTTTCTCTTATTATGCATACATTCAATTATTCACTTATTTATTTTGGCTTATTTATTAATCAGCATAGAACACATGCAACAAAAAAAAGAAATCTAAACTCTTTCTGATTGTCACCCTGGGAAAAAATAGAAAATCGTGTCAGCTCAAAACACACACGCTAGAGATGGTTAATTAGTGAAACTCCTTGGTTGATATTTTTGTCTCAGGAACAAACCAAGAACCCCAGAGGCAGAGAAGAGAGAAGTGCAAACAGAAAACAACCAAAAAGATGAGAACAGGAAAGGAAGGAGAGGAACTGATGAAAACTAAGAACAAGCAGAGGAAGAAAATATCCATACCATACTATGCTAAGCTAAGCTCTCAATATATTAGCATAATTCATAGGGTTGCACCAATTGCAGGGTTTCAATTGCAGTTTTCTGACCGATCGACGATTACCAGTCTTTCAAAAAGACCTGATTCCAATTTTGGCCAATACCATTTTTTTTTGTCTGAAAAATTGCTCGATGCAGCAAGAAAGTTGCTGAATTGGCAACAGGGGGGTAACTATTGTTAACTGTAAATGTGTAGACATGTTCTAGTGGGGCGGTCTGTCAGTCAATTTTCTGTTTGTCACAGAAAATCAGAGGACAGTTACTGATTTTTAGACCTTTGCTGAGGTAGATGAGATCAGCTTCATGTGTAAAAGTCAGCCGATCATCGATCTCCAAACATTAAGAAAATTGGCACCAAAAAAATACAAACAAAATCGGTTTACCCCTTGTAATTAAAGCCTTATTGTAAGACTGCTAGATGAATTGAATGGTAAAATATGAAAATATAAACTAGGACAATGTTTCTTTGGGAGAACTAATATGACAGAGATGAGTAACAGGTTTCTTGAATTTATTTATTTATTTATATTTCGAAGATCACACAGCTCCCATCATAACTCAAAGAAGATTCTGCAAAGTTCGACAGAACAAGAAATTTCAGCATCTCTAACTTTCCAAAAACTAGCAGAAAATGTGAGATAATGTCTGGGCTTGAAATGGAAAATAAAACATTACATTGTTGCTCGCTTTCCATATCAGGAAAAATCCCATCACACTGTTATCTTGTTTCGCTGATGTTAAACACAGATGCTGCATTTTTTTGCACACCACTTTGATTAACAAACTTCAAGAAAACTGCTAAACGAAACACAGAGTTTCCTTAAATCAGGGATAAAAACCCACCTCCTTAGAGTTGCCTTTGATTGATAGCAACTAGTATGTTTAAAGATTATTCATGATGATGGCATTTTACAAAATGTAAAATTACTTCTTTCATAATTGGTGACTGTGTTATGTTTTTATCATGTAAAATTTGAACTGCCTTGGTTTGCATTTGGTGATTTAGGACTCATTTTCAGCTGGACTGAGCTGAATAATAAACCTGATGACATTTATGTGCCACACTATTTGGGCAGTATGATAGCGTCAAATGTTTCTGTCATTAGACAAGTACAAATTTTTTATTTTTTTTATTTTATGCATGTTTAAATGACCAACAACTAGCCTTTTCAGACAGTGTTTTACTACGTATGCTGCCATGCTTCCACAAACCAAAGGAGTGCTTTCAGGAAAGCCATTTTCTTTATTATTTTCTGACTCTATAGGTCACCTGAGGCAGCTAGAGAGAGCATCATTAGAGTGAGAGATGAGGGAGGACAAAACAAGAGGACAAAAAAGTCAGAAAAAATGAAAGTGGAAAGAGAAAGAAAGAAAAAACAAACAAATAATGAATAAAACCAAACAGGTCTGAGGGCAGAACCCCAGCAGGTGGCTGATTGGGGGGCAGTTTCCACCAGTAGCTCCCAACAACATGCTGGAAACATGACTGGGTCCATCCTGCAGGGCGGGTTGGTCAATACCTTCAGCTCACAGCGGCCCGACAAATAACCCTTCAGACGCAGCGTAGCAGGGCTGCAGCTTTCATCCTGCTGTGGAAAACAAAGCTTTGCAGCTGATTGTCTCTGTTTTCTGCTTTTCTCTACCTAATGTTGCCATCAAACTCTCTGACAGCCTGTATGCAACACAGATCCATCACAACAGCATCCCTGCTGGTGTTATTTCACTTTAAACTATAATAAACAGGCAGGTAAATTACTACTTCTCATGTTGTATCACAGTTCAGAAAAAACTCCTGATCCTGTAATGTGTTGGAAGAGTTTAGGCCTAATATAGGAGACAAATACCACCTGCACAAAATCCGGAGGTAGATTACTTATACTCCATGTTTTTTTCCCCTGGATGTCGATGCAATTTACTCTGCATATTTCTGTAATATTGATTTATAGATTTCCTGTTACTGGTGACCTCCAGAGAGAGGAAGATGGAGGAAGAGTCGAAATGAAGGAGGAGATAAGTCCAGAAAGGATGAGGGCTGCATTTGGAGAGCAAAGTGATTCAACAAGATGACAGGTTAAGAATCACATTTAAATGACTAATATATGACAAATGTAACACCAGTAACACTGTGTTTACTGTCATTTGTACCCATATCTATTGCAAGATTGAGTTTAAGCAAAATTAATCTGAGTTGTATTACAGAAGATGTCAAACGTCTCAACATGGCATCGTTTTATCCATCAAAGTTCAGCGAATTTCAATTTACCGGACGAAACAGTGAGTTAGATTGACAAATACTGACATAAAAAGAAGAATAGATCATCTAGTAACACTGTGAATTTGTGGAGTTGATATCAACAGGCAGTATGTTGGGAGCAGGACATAACAGAAACAAAAATAAAAGCTTAGCAAAGTAAAACCAATTCCACATTAATTTCTATCAACTCAAATAAAAAATGTTATCAATATTTTACACCGCTTCCAATTTTACATTTGGAAATCGTAGTTTTCAGGGATGCAGAATATATCGGCACCAACATCGATATCAGCCGATGTTAATCTTTTTATACTGTATATTAGTACTGGTCCAATAAATAAAACTGGGTCGATATGAACAACAAATATTTCTTTGTTTTGATGTCAAAATGGTAGTGAAATAATATTTGCAAATATCGGTTAACAGCCATAGCAGCAACATTAATATTGTATATTGATATCGGCCTGAATTTTTGTATCACTGAATTCCTAATAGATTTTTTTATGGTTTTCAGAATATCAACAGAAAACCCTAAAAAATGTGGCAATGATAACCAGTCAAAGCATCAAATGCAAAATGAGTGCAATGTAAACAAACGTGCTAACCTTATTAATTAGAATCTTTTCATTCATTAACATCACGGTAAAAAAACAAACCAGTTTTGATATCAAAAGTGGAACTGCAGACATGATCAGTGTTAATGCTGCTTCCTGGCTGTTAAGTATCTGAACAAGCCGAAACAAACTAAATGAAAGAACAACACAACCTGCTTGACGAGTTCCTTAATAAATAAATTTGAGTTCATTCTTACTCTATTCTGCTGTTAACCGTTTTCTCCGTCTCATGTTGCTTCTGATTTCTTAAAACAAATCATCTGTGGTTTCTACACGCTTTCCTAATCCTCTTTTGCTCTTTCTGGTTCCTCCTCCCCCTCTATCTCCCGGTCCTCTGCGCTGTCTCAGTTCATCGCCCATCTCTTCTGAGAGTTATCGGCCAATTCAGTGGCACAGCCACGGGATGATGAAAGGATGAGGGAGTAAAAGGAAAATGGGGGGTGGAGGGCATGATGAGGAGAGATTGTGATGTGAAATCAAAGATCAAAAGACCTCGAAGCGCTGAAATGTCAGCTAACTGGGGAGTCATACCCACCAGCAGACAGAAAGAAAGAGAGAAATGTTTAGACATTTAAGAGTTTTGCATGAATTACAGGGTTTGTAATGTTTTTAACACTGTTTCAACTGCATTTAGTCTTGTCACCGGTGAATTAAAGCATCACGTTTTTGTAAGGCATGCACTTGTAAGCGTTTTTTTCTCTTTCCAGAATGTGATATTTAACATTCTTTGATACTTTTAATCCAGGCAGCTGGAATATCCTCATTATCTCAGTTATTCAGCATCTTTAATAATCCCTGTCCATTAGCTAAAACGCACAAATACTAGAAAAATGTCCAAAAAATGCTTACAAGTGCCTATTTTAATAGGTGAAACACAAAATATACCTTAGTATGCATTAGTATGTACAGTGGAAACACAACCCTGTTGTGGGTGCAGCCAATCAGTGGCAAGGAAAGTAAACGGCTCTCCTGGATTGGTTGATTTGTGACAACTAGCACGGTGGCAAAGTATTTCAGCATCCCAAACTGCATTTTTTCCTCCTTAATATTTTAGATTTGCTGTACAAAATAATCTGAGAAGAGGGTCGTTGTGCTGTCAATCACTTTAATGTACATGCTGCTCACACTCTCCCCCTTGTTCTCTGCTTCGCTACAGCTAGTTCACCTCAACAAAGCCTCACACGAAGGCTCAAGCTAGTCAACATGGCCACCATTGACGGCCAATAAATTGCAATAAATTAGCATATTTAGCAGCACATACACAAGAATGATCGACAGCGTTAAGTCCTTCTTCCTGTCTCTGACTGGTTGTTTCTGACTGAGAGTGGTGCATTTCTTCAGATGGCTGTAGTAGCATTGGGAGGAGGAGGAGAAGTTTGATTTTTCAGCAGATTATCAGATTTATACCAAACTGTTACGACATGGTGACACTTTAACAAATATGTAAGAAACGTGTTTTTATGCAAGTTACTAACCCCAGCTAAGCCTGTCGCAATAAGCAATAAATTATTATCAATAGCATGACAAATTAAAACAAGCTCAATAATTTCCATTTTTCTCTTCAATCTGGTGCTTTGGTCTCATCTAGTGCCTTTTTATGAATGACAATTTTGTTCACAAAGACTTCAGTATTCATTTTATTTGTTGTTTTATTTATTTTGATATTAAAAATGTCTTCCAGTTCCAGTGTTACATGTTCATTAGAACCTAACGTTTATTGATCTTTGAGAATGTGTCCTCGCATAATCATTGTATAAACTAAAAATGGTCTCAAAACAACAATATTACCATTTACTGCAATATCTTCTGGGACAATTAATCATCCAGCAGAATTTGTTATCGTGACAGGCCTAACCCCAGCTACACTTGATCCTCAGTGCTGTTTTCTTCATGGATAGTGCAGTCTGTGCTCCTTCACCTGTGAAAATGGGAAATGTCCTTGACTTGCAGGGATAGCCGTACTCTCTCAGAAAAAGAGAAAAAAAGAAGGAGAGAGAGAATGAAGGTGGCTGAAGGAGCCATCCAGTATTAAAACACCGAATATAACACCTTTCCCCCATCCATCAAGCCCCTTACACTCTATAAGGTCGGTCAATATCAGCCTGACCGTCATTATGAGACATCATTGCCACGTGTTAAAACTGGATTACATACAGCCTTCAGCTAAATGACATTCATAAGACCAGAGTGAGTCTGAACTCGACGCAACAAGCAATTCTATGGAGCTGATGCACAGCCAAACACCCTGCCTGCAGAGCTGACCATTCATCAACCATCTATTGCCTTTTTTAATCACTAAATCTCTAATCTGCTGTCGTAACAGAACAATGAGTCCCACAAAGCTACTTCTCTCTCATCTGAAGCCATTTGAACCATCGCTCAGTTATTACAGGTTTCCTCCCGAAGGCCTCTTTCTTTCCAGCTAAAACTGGCAACAAATGTGTTACCTTTGATGAGAGCGGAGACAGCATGGCAGCGTTTAGGCTCGGATGAAATCCACAACAGGTTCTGAAGTAAGGAGCCACGCGGCGCAACGAGAGGAGAATTTCATGTGATTTCATCAGTCATTAAAATGCCACAAGTGACCTTTAGAAAAGGGGAAATATGCATAGTCAGGTTGAACTAAATATCACAGTAACAGCAGGACAGTGACTAAAAATGAGGTGAACGTTGCAGCAGCAACACCTCTAAAAACAGACCTAAAAACATCTCTAATAACTATGATTTAAAAATAATTTTTCATTACAGCATTTAATAAGGGGGGTTTCTCTTCCTTTAACACACATTTTATGCTCAGGGGGCTTCCAAATGGAGTCAATTAAAGGAGCGCCCGATTGTAATTACATAGTTTTAGATACACTGGCCCAATGGGACTGCAGTGCTGCTGTGTTTGTCCTTCCCCTCCCTGTCATTTACCCCTCCCACTGCTTCACGGTCTCTTCATCTCCTCCTGGGGGTGTTTCCAGGGAGGAGCTCATTGTATCCAAAATTCCCCTTTAGTCTCTTGAAGAGGCAAATACAGACATCGCTGTATTTGGGACATTATTTCAGGGATAATGTCCTGAAACTATTATCAGGACATTATGTCTGTATGTTGGACTGTATCCAACATACAGAAAATTACTACAATATATTGTTTTTCTTTGTTTTTGTTTTTTTAAAGGGATCCAGAATTAGTTGAACATGTTGGCCTAAATATGTTGTAATTTTCCTATCAACTAAAAAATTGCTGTTTGTGATATGCAAAAACTCAAAATTACTTCAAAATGTGTACATCTTTTGTTATATTTTTCCCCCATGGAGGTCACCATTTCTTCACCTGCTGGGTTGATGAAGCGTTTTGGTCCTTTCTGTACTGGAGTCTACAGAGTAAACACAGAAAGGCTAACTTTACCTGAGCTGCTGTTTATCATATTGTGTTTGACTGGAGTAATTTTAGATAATGCCACACTGTGTCACTATCGGCTGCAATTAAAAAAATAAAAATAAAAACAGTGAGGTGAATCTGGATGCTTCCCACATGAAAAAAAGATAAGAGCGCAGTGGGATAGAGATGGTACCAAACACAACTTCCAAAGGATCTAGATTTGTGCTCTCAACATTTCTCTCCAGTAGACTTTGAGTCATTTATAAGAGCAAAACTGACAAAGGTTCTAACAAAAAAAGCATGATTTACATGATAAATTAAAAAAAGCTAAAAATAAATGCCATACTGACAGTTTTATCTACAAAGCGTCTAAACCCCGCTGCCACCGAGCGAAAAACACTTGGCGAAATATCAGATAGCGCTGGAAGCTCTTTTAAATGCTAACGGAGCTCTGCTGCAGTAGTACCAGCGGCAATACTGTTGCTCTGGACGAAGACCGAACCGGACACAGAGCTACAGAAGCACTTACCGGATCACACAGTCCGACCAGAGGTACGCGTCATTCATCATTTCATTTACAAAGCTGAAGGAACACCAGCTGCTACGGCCAACTTTTCCTCTTCCTCCGTTTGGTCCTCCTTATCATCGTCACCTCTTGTGATTCCTATATTTCCATAGATTTCAATGCGCTCCGGTTCAATTTGAAAAGGATTAAAGACATTACTCATCACTGTTTTGGCTGTAGTTGGACCATTAGACATCATTTACCCAGAATGCATTGCAGCATGAACAACATGGCGAAGTTCGTGCGACAATATTTTATTAAAATTTATAAAAACTAAACAGCCTATAGTATTATTACTGTATTGTTTTCACAACTAAAATAAATATTTCTCAAATAAAGTCTATTGTTACAACTACTCATGGATCCTTTTAAAATAACATATGCCTTGATCACTTTATTTTCCTCTGTGGATTTCCATAAACAGATCAAATTAAATTCAACTTAATTTAGACTACAAATATGTGACGACAATCTGAGCCAACCAGCCTGGACGATAAATCAACAACATATATGGCAATGGATACATGATAAATATCAATAAATGATACGTCTGATAGAATATTAAATAATTTCAGCCTCTTAAGGCCAGCTAAGTAAGGTTGTTGGAATCAACTCACTTACTCACTCTTTGGTTACCTAGCAACTAACTAACTCACTCTTTGGTTACCTAGCAACAACCGTTTGAGTAGCAGTTTTAGATTTTGCCACAGTGACTCATAACTACCGGAAATAAAAAAAACTACAACTTGGAGTGAGGGAAGAAAATGAGTACAAGAGCTTAAACTGAGGAAATATTTAAAACAGAAATAATTATCAATACCAACTGATATGAAACCCTTAAATTGTGAAACGCTTTTCAGTCATATCGCTCAATAAATGACAGGTTAACTCTAAAACAATAATCATGAAATAATAATAATAATATTCTGTAAATTGTTACCGTGATGTTTCTTTTAAACAGAGTCATGCTAATGTGTGTGCCATCCATTAGATACCTTTCTGATGTAAGGGTAAACACGCCGTTAATCCCCCAAATGTTATTACAAAGCCAGTTCTTCCTTTTCCAGTCAGGAGCAGTAAGCCAGCCACACAAATGAAATATGCATTGATTATTTGCTGGGCCCTAACTCCAAAAATAATTCCCTCCTTAATGAGGTGCAGGAAATAGGCTTTGGGATTTCAAAGTTTTTGGAGCACATTAGCACATTAGAAGGTGGAAAGAGCTCAAATTTCACAAAAGAGATTGAAAGTTGCGACGGGTCTTTCTCACTGTCCCTGAAACAAGAGCTCAGGGTGTTGTGCTTGGCTTGGATTTCAGTAAAACAGAGATGAGAAACAGATGAGAGAAAGAACCCTGAGGAACCTCATTTATATTCAGGATGAAAATAACAGGACTGATGAAGCATTTTTTCTTTGAAGCTTTACATGCTGCAGTATCACAGCACCTGGGCCATGTACACATCGGAAAAAATACATTTTCAACAAGCTTAATGAACCAAACACTGGCTGTCGCAGGATCTGTTTAGCATTTCTGAGGCGACCACTGACGGTGGCGAGCCAAAATCTTAACACTTATTGGTTTAAAACCATCAAGTCTGATAAAGTCTGTTTGAGTTTATAGTTAATTTAAACTTTTTCAAATATTTTATTGCGACTCTCTGAGCTCTGTATGTTTAATTTATAGGATGGGGGAAACCATTATTCAACATTTAAACCAGCTGAGTAATCACAGCTGTAATTAAAATTACATTTGCACCAATAAAATCTAAGGCAACCCTGTCCTTGACTTCAATTATGTGTAACACAAAGAATAATTAGTGGCATTTATTCAATAACAGCTTTTTTTGTTTGTTTGTTTTGAAATGAGTCACATGTGTTAATCAGATGTCATTTTGAGACTTTTCTACTTTGGGAGCCAAAGTAGTCCAAAAGACTAAAATCACTCTGTCCTTCTAAAATCTTGCAGAAAATCCTAAAAGTCCATCGGATCGGATCGAATTGTATAGTTTGTCAAATATCGTGATGCGTATCTTATCGTGATCAGAATATCATATCGTATCGCATTGTGAGATTATTGCATCTCTACACACCTACTTGCTACCAGACTAATTGACTAGTTAACTGAATAAAAAATATGAATAAATAATAAATTGAGCAATTGGTATTTTAGTGAACTACATGAAATAAGATTCATGTGTCTCATAATTGAGTAAATATTCTCATAGAAATATCACATAAAATCAGATTACATCTCTATACTAATTCAAAAATAATAGTTTTGAGACTGGAAATAAGGATATTGATCTGAAACTAGTATTAAACTAACTCAAAATAAGTCCCTGAAGGTCTGAACCTGCATCAGTGCTTTAGGTGATTCCTTGATGCTGAGAGGAGGCGGACATTTTCTCAAGATTATTTATCTGGGGAAAACATCAACACGTTAGCTGTAAAATCAAGGAAATGGTTCATATGCGAGTCTTAAACCTGCCAACTGAAGCATGTTGAGTCCGTTTCCCAAATGGCCGGGGAACTGTTATGAAAAGATTAAATAATGTCCCTGGGTTTTTGGTATCATATTTGTGGGGCTGCTGGGCCGCGGCTAGATGTGTACAGCTGGGATATAACTTCATTACATTTCATCACTGTGCCTCTTCCTCACACTGACCAACTTCAGTCAACATGAGTAAAGTAGGGCAATTTTACCAAGCAATATGAAAGCACAGAACATAGAGAGCGAACTCTGGTCGGTTGAAGTGAACTCTGATGCAGTTCGAATTCACATATGGACATCAAGCGGACCGGAGACCGCTCCAAAAGCAGGAAGTGAACTGCAGTGCGGGGCATTCTGGGTAAATACAACCAAAACAAACATGTGAGCCAAATGCTAGCAGAAGAAATAGATCCTGTTATTTTACCAAAGACAAAAGAGAAATCCTATAATCGCTAAAACCCCACTCCTTTTCTGTTTACATTTCGTGAAGAAGGACTTCTTCTTCTGAGGTTTTTGTGTCATTTCCTTCAGTGGTTCTTGGTGTAGCGCCACCACAGGCGAGGAAGGAGAACAGGTTTTTCAAATGTTTGACGGTACAGAGAGAAAGTGAACTGCACAAGCTGAAAATGCAACAAATTTTTCTTTAGATCCTAAAACAATTTTCGCTTGGTGGAAACTGACTTCAAGCATTCGTAATGAGTGGATATCTCTCATTTTGGCAAAATTGTTTTAGCTCAGCCAAATTGGACGCTTGTAGTTCTTTTTAAGCAGGTTTTGTCTATTTGTGGATAGTCATCTTGATGTATTTTACTACAATCCTGAATGATTCTTGAATGTCTTCATATTGGGGAATTGTGTGTTGATTTCTGAGGTATTTAAGTCTATTTTGTGTTTTACACTATTGAATTTCCTTTGGATTGAGACAGTACAGCAGTGATCAGAGATGGTTGCATCTATTGCAACATGCTTGATTAAGGGCATAAATCTCTTAAACATTATTTTATATCAAATATAACAGTAGTAAATGTAATATATTTTTGAATTTCTTTCATATTCTACTGTTAAATAAGCTTCAAATACTGACTGCTGTCTGATATGTTGATATAGATTTTTCCATTGATTGCAAATATTATTTTCACTTAATGTTTCTAAAACATATTCATATTTCTGTCCAGATAAGAACAGATTTCATACAGCTTCTGCAAATGTCACTAAATGTGCTGTGAACTGCTAAACTAAAGTCTGTTGTAACCCACTTGAATCATAAAAATAATTACTTTACAGAAGAAGATATGTTTAGACCTTTTCTGATAAAATGTCAAAATTATTCTGATCATTGCTGCTTTGTTTGCAGTGACTCAATGCTTGAACTATGACTCTGAGAAGAGCCTCTCAGCTGTTTATATGCAGACATCATTTAGGTTAATAAATCAATAAATGATTTAAACATGATCATGTTTAAATACCAAATTAAAGTACTTTCCATTGAGTGTGGGCTTTTATTTTGGCTTGAATACAGAACCAGATACAAGAAATAAAACCTGTGAGTCTTGTCCAGTGTTGTACTAAAAATATATTTCATCACAGAGGCGTCAAATGTCAGGCATGAGGCCAGGAGGGGGTCAATAATCCACTGTTTTATTATGTTTAAAGGGTCTCAGCCCAGCAGCAGACAGGTCTTTTAACAGGTCATCTTCTCAGCGTGACAGGTTAATTTGTGAGTTTCCTTTAGTAGCACAATGGGACACTGGATAAAATACACAAACAGCAACTTTTTAGTAATTTATCACCCTTCTTCAAAGTAACAAATCCATCAAAGTCACTAAAGAAGAATAAAGACAGCTAAGCTTAGGAGAGCACAGGATGAGCCGTCAAGGAGACAATGATGATAAAAAAAGACAACAGACGGTGGCAGCTTCATCTGGAACTAAGAACTGTTCAATTCACATCCACAGAACACTTACATTTTTACATCCCCTTAAAAAATCACCTCTGAATAATACAAAACATCAAAATTTATTCAGCTTTGCATTTTGCCCTTGTGAAAAATGTGGAGGCGCTCCATGGATGAGATGGGAAATGAAGAGTAGGCATTGGTCCACACCAATCAAAAACGGTCTCTATGTTGGGAGTACTCCTTGCTCCAAGATTATGTATTTTTTTAAAATTAGGACCTTTGTTTTAGGGAGATGAATCAACCCAAAGAAGAGGAAACTGACCACTGAGGTGATCATGGTATGTGTTTGTGAGCATAAAGTTTCTGGTCCGACAATGCTTTCTTCTTTTACTGTGACCATTAGGCTGCATTCACACCAGCTCTTTTTAGTTCATTTTAATCGACTCCAGTTTGTTTACCTAGAAAGTTCGGTTCGTTTGTGTAATCGGACTCTGATGTGGACCAAAACAGTGAACTCTGGTTCATCTAAATGTGAATGCCAAGTGGACTGGATATCTCTCCAATAAGAGGAAGTGGACTATAGTACAGGAAATTCTGGGTAAATACAGCCAAAACAAATGCGTGAGTCCAAAGCTAGCGGAGGAAATGGCTCGTGGTCTTTTACCAACAATAAAAGAGAAATACTACAGCTGCTAAAATCTGACGCTACTCCATTTTTGTCTATATTTTTTGAAGAAGGAAGCTGCGCGCTTCTTCTTCTTCTTCTGAGATTTTTGTGTCATTTCCATCAGTGGTTGTTGGTGCAGCGCCACCACAGGGGAGGAGAGGTAAAGGCTTTTCAAAGGGTTTGTATCGTTTGCGAAAGCGAACTGGACCAGCTAAAAATGTGACAAATGTTGTAACGTTTCGCCCATATTGAACCAAGTCTACCGGACTACAAGGTGTGAAAACAGCCTCAGACAATTTCCGCTGATGCCCACAGATAATATTAAACCAATAACGGCTCTTCGCTTAGAATCCTGCTGCATGTTTAGCATGATGTTTCATCTCTGTGCCTGAGACGGATGACGAACCACAACAGAAATGACAACATTAAGGTGAATATCATCAGGATTTTGGCATTTTTGATTACAGTTTTCGTCATTAGCCATTTGTCACCGTGGTAAATTACAGGCGAAGTGGACATGCCACGCAACGCTTTTATATTCTTGTGTAGGGTGCCGGTTTACTAGGATTCCAAATCACTGCTATTAAATGGCTCTGATTTCCTCTGCCTCACTGGAAAAAATCACCATATAAATCACCATTTTATGAACAAAAAACAAGCTGGAGACTTTATTTATGGGTGAAAGTAATACAGTAATATGCACTAATGCAACTTAGGCGTTACAACCGTAAAATTTCCCTTTCTAACAACTTTCGTTTGAGTTGTCAGCCGACTTCAGCTTTTATTTGTACTTTTTCAAATTTGATTTGATTTGTGGAAATCAATATAAGTATCTTAAGTCACGAGCCTTAACACAATTGAAAAAGAAAAGCTATAAAAATAATAAATGCCCTTTAACACACCAGTGTGTCAATCCTTTTAATTTGCCCTCGACTGCTTCCATCTCTACCAATTTCTTCATTTTCATTTCCTTTACCTCCATCTGCTCTTCTCCTTCCCTTTCCCTCATGTCACTCATTTTTCCTACCCACTCTTCTTCCCTTTTTTTCTCCCCACTTCTCCCAGGACACCTCTCCCACCACACCCACCCACACACAGCCAATCTTTGTCAATTAAGCAAATGGTTTTTATTTTCCCCTCACATTACACTTTCTGTGTCTGCATTCATGATGAAGTCAAAGTCATTACAGTAAGCTGGGTCGCTCTGCTGTGTGCGTGATTCTGCAGAGCCTAAGCTAATTAGGCTGCGCCCATGAATCTGCCAGCTAGGCTCACAGATACAGAAAATGCTGCATAGATAAGGCTGAACATACCGACACATTCACACATGGATTATGTTAATGAGTCCAAACTACTAAACAAACATAATCAAGGTGGTGTGGGTGGAAGGAACGATGTTTACACTCTTTTTTTTTTACATTATTTGGCAAAATTAACATAATTTTTTACTTTTAAATCCCTTAGCTAAAAAAAACTTTTGTTTTAAATAACACTTTTTGCACATCAATTTCAAAGAACAACATCTACTTTCAGCCATGAAAAACTGGAAGATCACCAACTTCTCCGTTTGATATAAACACATTTGAAGGAGTCTTCTTTCCGTTTAAGTTCTCAACTAATCGCCGAGAAAAATAAAAGAAAGGCGTGACAATAAATTAGTAGAACCTCCTACAAGCAAACAAAACTTACTACTACAGACATGCACAAACTTTATTACAACCAACCAAAACAAAAAGAGAGAAAATTATTACAACCAGGACACGTGAGTCTAAATAAAACCACATTTACTCACTCCTGGGTCGTTGGTGAGAACTGGTGGAGTTGTGTATTTATATCAGGGATGCCAACATTAACGCGTTGCAGCATGTGGTTAATCTAAAATGTTAAACACATTAATATTACATAATGCAGATTAATCACATTACCTGTATTTTTGACCTGAAAGCCTTTCTACTGCAGAGGGTTAGCCAGTTCAAAGCAGCGCGTTACTCGCCGTTCTACAATGCAGAGTCTCAAACGCAAGAGAAAAGACGACAATGCATTTTATTCATAAATGTATTGGACATCATGAGATCTCTAATTAGTTTTTTAAACCTTCTTGAATATGAAACTTATAAGACCGAGATGTTTCTTAAAAACATGTATGTTTGCATTTCAAGCTGATAAAGTTAAGCAAAGTGATTAATTACAATGCTAAAACGTGATTAATCCAATTAATGTTTTTAATGGATTGACGGCACTACTTACATATAATCTGTCTGTGATAAATTGCCTCTATAAATTAGTAATGAATATTACAGCATAGTTTTATCTCTCTTCCCATTGCAATTCCCACAATTAGGCCTATGACAAAATGAGAAAATGCAATTTTTCTAAAATTTAAAATCTTTAAAGTGGCAGGTATTATGCGTTTTTCCAGGCACACATTGCTGTTTTATAACATAACCTAGTAACTAAGTTAATTCAAGTTGTAATAAAAATGCTACTGAAATCAAATATGACTTAAAATTAATTTTACTTCCTAATTTAACACCTTAAAATTGGAGAGCTGTCTCTTTAAAACCTCTTTCTGAAACTCTTTCAGGAAGTCATTATAACATCACTACTCTATCAACTCTAACAATGTTTTTACCAGCGTTGCACTGAGAAGAAGTTTATATAGAATAGACTTTATTGATTGAGGGAAAATTGCTTATTCTTTGACAAGCTACTCCATCTAAGGTGTTAAATATTAATAATACAAATATAACCATGAGAGGTAAAGTTTAGAAACATAAATATAACGGGCTGAGCAGATGTGCAGTTCTATCAGGTGTTGCTGCTGGCTAGTCTGTAGGAGCTGAGTGGGGGAGCGTCTTGGAAACTGCAGCTCTGAGGAGGAGCTGCGCCTCGAAGGCGGGGCTAGGTCCACACAAGCATTTTGCAGAGCTCAACGGTTGCCATGGAGATTCAAGTATTTCTCAGACATGCATGAAAGAATCAAGGCAAAACTCCAGGCATGTATTTGATGCTGTAATAACATTATACCATGACCTAAAGCTCAAGACAGCCCATCTTACATAATACCGTCCCATTAATAATAAATTTGTGCAGTAAAGAAAGGTCCATGTAAACTCAGGGATGCTACTCTGATGCCTGAAGGCTTGCATGCAGGCTTGAACAAAGAACCGTTTGCGGTCGGACGTTAAAATCCGATCCACAGCACATGTGTTCACTCCTGGGAGACGGGGGCTGCCTGGGGGAAGCAATACCATGTGCGTAGGACATATCTCATCTGTCACAGCATATTACAACATAGCAGTGTGGATGAGCACAAATGCATGCCGCAGCAATCTGTCTGCATGACTTATAGATGCACATCAACTCCAATGACAAAGCTAAACACAGGCAGATTTTACAGACGGTGGTCAGAGACTGAAATGCTGCACAATCAACGCTGAATGAACAAACTACTCCCTAAAGAACGTAAGAATTATTATATATCTGTTCATTTTATATACACCAGCTATCTGTATGTGTATTCCCTTTGGATGCACTCAAAACAGTAATGGTGTAGCTTTATTTTGTAAGTCAGGGTGAATCCATACAATGTATTTGTTTATGTAAGACTATTAGGACTAGAGAGGAGGTGTTGGTACAAAGAATGTTTTTTCTTTCCCAAAAACCGGAGCAGCCTCAAACACACACACAGTCACAAACATGAGCATCATACAGTAACGGCCTATTTTGTTAAGCTTCCTGAAAACTCCAAGTAGATAATACTAAAGTCCTCATTTGTAATGTAAAAAGAGAAAACATGAGAGGAGGAAAAGAGGCAGCCAAACAAACAGGCCTGCGTGTGGAGAGGAAAATAATAATAAAAAAAGATGCATGAAAAAAGACAAAAAGTAGTCCACAGACAGAGGCATGCTGAAATGAATATCAGGGAATAAATTTAACAACTTCTTTTCAAAGCACATCCGTGCTGTAACAGTGCCCCCTGTTGGCAATCTATGAATTACACAATTTGAATTAAACCAAACAAAATGCAAACAAAAATATCACAGAAATATTTTGTAAATATTTTGTCAGTCAAAATTTCTGCAGCAGTTGAGACACTTTTCACTTAAGAAGTTAAACAAAAATATAATCAAAGCAGAGCCTTTCTGTGTCACATCAGGATGCAACTTTGATAAAAGCACAAATACTTTATGTGTAAAAATCAAAATCGCTCTGAATTAAACGGCAACATATTCACATGAACCCAATCTCAGAAAAAGTAGCATCTTTATGCAAATGTGTACGAATTTCTATGTCAACAATCTACATTAAATGTAGCCAGTTACATTTATTCAGTTATATTTACTTTAGTAATTAAAAAAAAAATACTTTTCACTACACTGTAGTTTTCCCTTTTACTTGAGTAATCGTACAATGAAGTATCACTACTAAATTTCTAAATTTCTAGATCTTTTACCCACTGTGAGTAACTTCAATTAATAAAGAACAGGCTTGTTTAAAAAAATAAAAATCACCAGATTTTTGGTTAAATCTTGATTTAGAACATTTCTCCTTTGCCTAATTTTGTTATTTTGTAATTATGTTATTTATATGGATAATTTTCATCTTGACCTTTAATATACCAAAATTAAAATTTCTGTTCAGGACCACAGTTTTATTCTTTCCAAAAAGAATATAAGACAGACCAAAAATTTATATTTTGGTCCATCGGATGTTGTAATTTTAAAATATTAAATGATCAATGTTTTGGTAACTTACTCAGTACTTTAGTAGCCTTTTTACCAAATACTTTTCTACTCAAGTAATTTAGCTGGGTAATTTCTTAGACTACTTATATGTATGTGTTGAGCACTCGTTGCTCAAAAGTGCGCATTATCTTTGCATTTACTACAAAAATTATTAATGAGAGATTTATGAATTTAATAACTCAGAGAACAGCTTTAATTTAATAAACTTATGTCTGGGGGCTTATGTTAAATTTATCATTTTATCTCCAGAATAAACATGAATTAACAAGAAAAAAATGCCGAGATACTTAAAAGAAAGTAATTCTGCAGGGTATTTTTACTGTCAAAACCCCAATTTCCAATTTTTGTGCACTAGCAGCAAACAGACGGACAAAATACAGCCACACTTCTTAGAACGGCGAAACAGCAAAGGCCCACAGGTAATACAGAAGGAGCAAATTCCAGACAAGCATCCTTTCACGCTGCAGTTTAAAACCTTGTGAAGGTGGTTTGTGTGTTTTGAATGAACAAGACTTGATGTGTTGTGAGAATACACAAACAGAAGAATACGATTACAGAAGCAGAGCGTGGAACAGATAACTGAGGAGTGGAGGCTTAAACTAATGAAGGCAGGTTGTGTATTTCTCCTTTTGTAGGATGAAACACTTCTATGTGTTTTTATCTTGAGCTACGGAAAGCAGAATAGGTTTTATATTCATTTCACCAACCTTTGCAATGAGGCTAAGTGGATCCCTGCAGGAAGGGGGCAGGGCTGATGTCACTTCCTGTGTCAGGTCAGAATCTTCTTCCTGTTGTACATACAGTTCCAACATGGACGCCAGCTGAGAAAGCCCTTGCTTCTTCTGCTCAGACATCAAATTCAAGTCTGCAAGAATGTAAAACTTACAATGAGTATTGTGATCAATATTGATCGATAATAAGTGTGATAGAATATTCAATAATTTCATTGAAGCATTCTGGGGGATGTAGGCAGAGGAAAGATTTTAGCTTTCACGGCCAGATAAGTGGTGGAATCAACTCACTCTCTCTTTGGTTACCTAGCAACAACCTGCAGAGTAACGCCGCAGGAACAGTTTAATGTCTGACCACTGTGACGTTTGTGTTTTTTTTAATATAAAAAAACAACAACATGGAGTGAAAACTGTGGATAAAATAGAAATCTCATATCACCAGATTGACAGTAATTCCGATATTTAAAATGAAAAACTAATAAATAATTATTAATCTCGACTGATATAAAAAACTCATATCGTCCAGCCCCAACCTTTATTTAAACATTTATAAGTTTACATTATCTCTGTCTATTACAACCAATTTTTCTCTCACTAAAATTAACTATGTAGAATTAGAAGCTCAATCAAAATCTCTCAAATAATAACAATGACCACATTTTGGCTGACAGATAATTTCCTTAGTGTAAACTCTTTTTAGGTTAAAAAAGATTCCTTTAATTAATTAATTAAAGGTAATTAATTAGAGGTCATAAAGCATTTCCCTGAATGATATGAACTCATGCATGATTGGTACAAAACAACCAGTTAAAGACGGCTCCATTTTGTAGCTGAAAAAGTTGAAATGCAAAAAGAAATATAAGAAATGGCAAATGAGGAAATGACCAGAACCCAACAACCTGTCACAACAATAGCAAATAAACTATGAAAACAAAGTTTTACATTAGATACTTACTTGATTCATGTTCTTCTAAAGTGTAGAGCTCATTACCGACAGTCTTAGGAGGATTTAACTGAATAGCAAAGGAGAGTATAATTAATGTCATTTTTGTTTTACACGTATTTGTATACTTTTAGTGTACTACATAACACCACTTTCCGGTGTAGCTAGATTGCAGTTTTATTTTATTTTTAGGAACAAATGGATTTCAAAAACTGAAACTTCAGAACGCTACATGGTTAAAATAAATAAAGATAGAATCTTGTTTCCACATGTTTTCTGAGTGAGAATAACAAAGATAATTTCTAGAAACTTACCAGAGCAAACCTGAGTCTCGCAGCCAGACGGACTGAGTCAGTAGGGATTCTGGGCAGGAGACGGCGAAGACACTTACACTCTCTCTTATGGCCAGACCACGCTTGTTTCTGCAGAACAGGGTCATTTAATACACTGCTGGATAAAATGCACACAGGCATCTTTCTATTACATTACACTTCAGTTTTAACTTTTCACATACAAAAAAGGCTTTTCTCAATGCCATGTAAAATGTATTTTCAGGACTTTAGATTTAGTCAGAACAACCTCTTATTTCCATTGAAGTTTTGTCTGTGAAGATATGTTTGCAAATTTGGCAGAGAAATTCAAAAAGCTTTGAAATAATCCATAGTTGATAGAAACATATTGATTGTTCATGAATGAATTAGTGGAGTCTTTGATTACAGGTTGAGAACATGTAGGTCATTTTTGAATCTCAATTTAAAAGTAGTGTTAGAAAAAAAATAAGAAAATTTTATTTTTGTCTGTGGCTGTATGATAAGACAGATCTAACTTCGCAATCAATCGTAGCGTAACTGATTCTTTTCTTTGTAATCTTGTTCATTCTTTAAGGCAAAACACAGTGTGTGAACGTAAACCTAAGAATCCCAGTAGGACCTGGGAGAGAAGTGGCAGAGCAGCCATTTTGGACCAAACTTAGGCATTCTTTTGGTTCTGGTGTGGAAAGCTGACACTTTAAACCGCTCCTCAGGCTTCAAATTCATCCTCCCTTTTCACTTCTCCCTTTGAATCAAAGTAGGTATAACAACTCAAAAGTATAGAGGAATTATTTGTTTGTAAACACAGCAGATGCGCGAGGAAAACTTGACAGCAGAAAGACCTGGGCGGTCTTTAAACGCTCACTTGTTGCCATGGTTACACACATTTATCTTGCCGTTTTAACATTAGCTAGCATGTTGTCAGCGTGCTACAACCGACTATCACAGCGTGAGAAAATAAATTATTATACCAAACTGATGTGGACTGATAATCCCTCTATAAGAAATCCTGATTCTTCAGACGTATTAGAGACAAACCAACTTTTTATTAACCTTAGACTTTAATCAGTCATTTGAGTTTTTAACATTAATACTTTCATAATAAAATCTCCATCCTTTTATAAATAATTTGTAGATTAATTTGTTCTGTCCGGGTAGTTCAATGTGTTTTTTCTCCTCTTAAATACCAATTAGTTAATCCTCACCATGTTTTGTGAGGATTAAACACAAAACATGGAACAACATTCCATGTTGTTTCATGGAATAATCTTTGGTTCATCAGTAAAAGTTTGCATAATTCAAAATAAATCTTAATCGTGATTATTTTTATTCTTTTATGTGTGGCAAAGGTCATTGAATGGGAAATGAGCAGGATTGATTCAGGATTAGAGATTACATCTGACAAATAAAACATTTTAATAAAGAAATATGGAGTAAATGAGAGGTTAAAGATCTGATTTTAGGTTTTAATTTTCAAAAAGCACTTCTAATCGGGCAAACAATCCTCATTTGGACGTATATCTTAATTTTTGAACATAATTGTGTGTTCCTAACATCAGGAATAATAAACACAAAGACTCTCCTACCTGGCAAGCTGCATTGCAGTAGCGAGCCATCTTGCACTGAGAACATCTCAACAAGGTCTCTTGTCTAGACAGGAGAGAAAAAAAAAATATTTAATGCCTCACAGACACGTTCAGGAAAAAAACGCTTCACATAACGCTTTTCTGAAAGAGATGACTTTACAAAAAGTCCATTTATTTGCAACCAAAATCGTTTAGGCCAGGGCAAGAATAATTTTAAGAGTAATTTTTCAGAGTTAATGACTCAACTGACCTGCAGTGGAACCGGATTATTAGATTACTCCTGACAGGTTTTTATTACATTTAGTGTTAGATGTGCATTGGTAACTATCTAAGCACCAATATTTCCCAAGTAAAGGTCAATCACTGTCTTGACGTTTTTCAAGTAACATGCTAATCTTGTCTTTTTACATTTGTTGCACTAATCTGACTAATCTGTAACTATCAGATCTCTATCTATTACTATTAAAATCTCTATGATGATGCATTCAGGGACCCTCTCCCCATGGTTAATGCCAGAACATCTCACATAGTGATGTTCTGTGACAGCTGCGCCTCCACTGGTGGTGTTTATGTGCAAATGTAATGTCTGCTGCGTCTGTCTGGGCGAGACAGTTTGGCTTCAGTCTGATAACAAGCAGGAGCCGAATCCGTCGCTCCCTGCAGCCAATTACAGACAGTGGAGTCCACTGCTTAAACACACACACACACACACAAGTCCACGCACACACACACACAGATGTGAATCACAGGAACCCCTTTCAGAGTGTAACATTGTGTCTGTGCATAGGTTAATATGAGCCCAGAAAATAATCTACACAGTTAGAGTGGCTGCAGTATCTAATTTTACAGAATGATTGTTTGGTGGAGAGGACAGAATGACTGATTGAGAGTTTGAGATCCATAAAATTACTGTTTCAGTCCAGTTTCCCTGCTCATAGTATTGCTTTTAAACACAAGAGTACACCAACAATTGAGTTACCAACACAGTAGCTGCCTTTTCAATTACCTTAAAATTGACAACAATTTTGAGAAAAACAAATAAATAAATTCGATAAAATTATTTTTTTGTGCTAGCATGTGGTTTTCTTCCAGCCGTATCAACATTTGAGTATTTTGCAAAACTGCAATCGAAACATTTTCTCACATCATACGAATTTGTAAAACGACAGCATCGCTCAGTTCATCAGAAGTTGAGTTTGTCGTTCGAAAGAGTTGAATCTGTAGTGAAATCAACAATTTCCTCAAAACGCCACATATCCTCTCCCATTTTCTTTTTAAAAATACAGAATTATAGATAAAGAAACATTTTTACTAATAAAGAAATAAGTTTAAATAATCATAAATATATCTGTGCATGTATAAAGACTACAGATGCAGCAGAACGTAAAGAAACATCTGGGATAAGCAAGATGAACAATCAAAGAGACATTAACTTCTCTCTACAGAAGAAAAACATAAACTCGTGGATTCAAAAAGAAATCACATAAGTATATGTATGAATGTAAGCAAAATTTAATTCTAATATTTATTTAAATAGCCAAAACAAAAAGGTTAATTTTACACATTTAGATCAAAAAACAATACAATAGTTAAATACCAAAAGCCAAATGAAGATGTTTTATTAAGAGAAGAAAGCTTTGTAAATAGGCGTGTCGCGATAAACGGTAAGTCAATCAATCGCACGATAAATAAAAACTATCGATGTCATTTTAATTATCGGCATTATCGTCTCTACCGGCCTTTTTCTCTTTCTGTTAATGACACTGAATGAAAAAAGGCTCAACTCTGGTGCTCTCCACTGACCCTCCTTCCTAATTTCCTTAGTGTAAAGCCCAGCGCACACTGCACGATTTTAGAGCTGTCGCCGATTGTCGGCCCATTTTCAAAACCTGAGACCACACTAGCCGACAGAAATCCTAGGTATAACGGTTAGATCGGGTTCGTTCCTGCCGTGTGGTGTCCAACAATGGGCACCAAATAATGGCTACAAGTTCAGTGAACTAATTTTACAACCAGGCATTAATCAATGCTTTACTACAATCTACCTGCAGTACATGTGGCTAGTGTCAGTGTTCAGACTATTTTGAATATAAACAAGAATAAAAAGCATGAAATTTACTGGTGAGATGATGTAACACAACCAGCAGAAGAATATTCTGTGATGTCACTAGTGAGGCAGTCTGTGTGATGTCATCAACTAGACATATATGTACAGAACATAATTCTGCATATCTTTCATTGCTTGCTATATTGCTGACCAGTTCAGACATACTCAAAGCTTTTTCAAATACCGTTCAGGTAATTTAGAAACCGACTGATTTTAGAGAACTATTTAAGGGAAAATGTTTCATCAAAACCCAAGATACCACAATGGAAAGATGGGACCCCAGATGAGAAGGGGATTCCAGCACAACTCCCAAGGCAGGTTCCCTCCTGTGCACCCGAATGTTTTACACGAGGAAATCCAAAGGCTACGTGCTTTTTTGGAAATGGAGAGAGCCCAAAGGTTTGAAGATAACCAACGACTGGCCCACATGGAAGAAGAGCTGGAAGAAACGAAACTCCAGTTAAAAAGGCAGAAAGCTATCAAAGAAGTCTTCATCAACAAGTCCAAAGAGTCAAAGAGGGAACTCGAGAGAGTAGAGAAGCTTAGTGATCCAGCAGCTGTCAGCGCTGCGATCCTTGCTTCCAAAGTGCACAATGATGTGAGATATAAGAATAAGAAGATGCTGCAACAAGACTTTGTCGAATTAAAGACGGCCCATCTCCTCAGCCAGGAAGCATTTTCGTCAGAAATCCAGGCTGAAAAAGAGAAAGGTAAAGCCCTCCAAGAAGAACTGGACAAACTCCAGACTTCTTACGAGGAACTTTGCTCTAAGTATGAAGCTGACATTGCTCTGGTGAGGCAGGAGGCTGAGATACAAACGTTTTGTGAAGAGAGGGATAGTGAGGTACAACAGCTCCTTGAAAATCTAAGAGCTGAAAAGGAAGATATGTTTCAAAACATGTCAAAAGAGATCAAATTTCTGCAAAGCAGCGAAAAAAGTTTGCAGGACGAATTGGACCAGGTCAAACGTTCATATGAAGAACTCGACGGGAAGTATGATAGAGATGTTTCTGGACTTAAAGCCCAAGTAGAAACATACAAGAAAGAGATAGATCGTGAAAGAGAAGCCAGTTCTGAGAGAGCGAAGAAAGACCTTGAGGAAATCACCAAACTGAAAGCTGAGCAAGATCATCTCTATGAAACAATGACAGAAGAGTTCCAGACTCTGCAGCAGAAATTCAACAGGCTCACAAAACATTTAAAATCTAATATAGGCCAGTATGAAGCAAGCCGTTCTTCACTTCAACAGCAGGTGGAAAATCTTCAGATGCAAATAACTGAGGAGAAAAAAGCTCACTTGGAAGACTTGGCGCTACTCCACAACATAAAAGCCATGAATGCCGACGTCCAGGAAAACACAGCAAAAGATATAAAATTCCTGCAAGAAAAGGAAAGGGATGCGCAGACTGAGTTAGAGAAGATTAAAGGTTTGTACAAGGAGCTGAATTGTAGATATGAAACAGATGTTGCTGCACTAACACAACAAGCAGAAAAATATCAGCAAGTAAGTTGTGAGGGAAATATTAAATTGGAAAGAGAAGATGAGGATCTTCAGCTTGCCAACTCTCTGAGAGATGAGAAGGAAGATCCACAACAAAAAACATCACAAGAGTTTACAGATTTTCAAGAGAAGGAGAAAGATTCAGAGAGCCAACCTGACCAGGTTGACATTTTACATCAAGAGGTTTCTTCTGAGGAGGATTTCTCAGAAGAAACCTCATCAGGTTGTTCCACGGATTTGGAATCCACGGCAAAGACAGAGTTCGCTGTAGAAACCATCCAGGAGAATGTGGACAACCCAGATCCTAAATCCATGCAGGATGGTAAAAGGAAAAAGCCAAAGCTTTCAGTTTGGAAAAAACTACGAAACATTCTGTGTTTGAAGAAACAGAAAAAAGAAGGAAAAGAGTGAACGAAAATCAAGAACGTCTCACTTTAACTATCATGCCATGCGACGCTCTGTCATGACAAAAATTAAAAAGGCAAGTTTTTTCCCCCCATTAACCAACTAGAACAAAGATCCCTTCTTAACCCAATTCAAAAAACAATCAAATGCTAAGATGAATTTGAAATAGAAAAAAAGGGGGCAGCACGGTGATGCAGTGGTTAGCACTGCAGCTTCACAGGGAGGATGTGTCAGATCTTTGCTGTGTGGAGTTTGCACGTTCTCCCCGTGCTTGTGTGGGTTTTCTCCAGGTGCTCTGGTTTCCCCCCACATCTCCTAAAACATGTAGGTTAGGTCAATTGGTCAATGTAAATTGCCCCCCAAAAGTGTTCAAGAAACTGCAAGAATTGCTTTAAAAATCACCTAAAAGTCGTGAGGTATCAGCACTAAATCTAAGACTATTCCTTACCCAACGATGGCTGCTTCCTCTACTTTAGCCCTTTTTTAGCTCACTTTTTTAGTGGCAGATGGCACAGTGCCACAACACATAGCTCAATATTTATAGCAACCGATTAATTTAAGAATTAAAATTCTTCTTGTGATAGAAATGATTTCTGTTTATTTTCTCTCTGTTTTTGTAGTTTTATGGTTTGTCCTTTATTTTACCTTCTCTACTCACATTTTATGTTGCACTTGCACTTTTTCGTAGTGAAATGTGTTTAAATCCGGAATTTAAAAAAGGTTAACAGAAGGATCATGCAGTGGCTTTTTAAAAAAAGGTTTCAGGGTGACTGTGGCTCAGTGGGTAGAGTGGTCGTCTTGTGATCAGAAGGTTGTAAGTTCGAGTTCAGCTTCCTCCTGCCACATGTTGAGGTCCCCTTGGGCAAGGCACTTTTGTTGCTTACCGATCTGCATATCGGTGTAAATGGGTGAATGTGACTGTAGTGTGAAGTGCTTTGAGTGGTCAAAATGATTAGCAAGGCACTACATAAGTTCAGTCCATTCATCTTTTTGTTTCTTTGATAAATCCTGTGTTTGTTTGTTTTTTTATACCAAACATAAAAAAGCTGATTTAACAAGTTTGGACTTCTTCAGGGTCCCCGGGTGTTAAATTAAGGTTAGAATTACATCTGTATATAATATTAGATGATAATTGTAATCAGAATTTAATACTCTGGACCCCGAAGAAGCCCAAACTTGTTCTATCTGGTTTGTTTGTTATAAGAAAAAACAGGCTTTATCAAAAATATAAGGAACTGTGTGATCTTTCTGTTAGTCTTTATTTAGAAAAATGTATTCAATATAATATAACAAACTTAATTAAAAAAGTGCAATTTAACATGAAAAACTGAGTAGAAAAAGTAAAAACGAAGCACAATCCATGAAACAGAGAAGATAATCAGAAATTATTACTGTTAGTGAGGAAAATCGATTCTTAAATGAATACATTGCTATAAATAGAAACCTATGTGTTGTTGAGCTTATGTGTAGTCTACTGGTATAAAAGAGAAGAACGACAGGATGCTCAACATCTTCAGAGGCTGTAGACCTCAACACAGTTATCCCGGGTTCAATTCCAAGTCTTGGGTAATCTGCTGCATGTCAGTCCCTTCTCTCTCCTCCAAATCTCCTGTTCAATTACTGTTTAATAAAGGCCACTAGAGAATAAAACACTAAAAATGTGCCTGCCACCACATTGTGCTCATTTCCTCATGTTGAAAAAAAAATGAAAAAAATACAACTCTTTCTTGCTCTCTCTCTCTAGTTCTCTCTCATTCTTAAATAATAAATGTTATATACATATACTGTGCATACACACATACATAAATGCACACACACACACACACCCCAACATGCACACATATACACATCCCTTCCATGGGCTGCCACCTTATCGTGGTGGAGGGGTTTGAGTGTCCCAGTGATCCTCGGAGCTATGCTGTCAGGGGCTTCATGCCTCTGGTAGGGTCACCCAATGCAGAGAGGTCCTAGGTGAGGGACCAGACCAAGTGCAGCCCAAATACCCCTTATGATGAGGACCACCAATGGAAACAGTGTTCCCTCTCCCGGACGTGGGTCAACGGGGCCCCACTCTGGAGGAGGGGCACGTTGGCAAGCGCCTGGTGGCCAGGCTTTAACCCATGGAGCCCTGTCAGGCTAAACAATAAATATTTAGTTTACAAACTACATTTAGCATTAAGCTAAATATTTATTTAAGCTTAAGATTTAGTGACCAAGCTATATATATTATATTGAGCTAAATGATAAGCCTTGAGCAAGCTGAATACTTAGTTCTGAGCTAAGTGTTTGGCTAACAAGGCAAATATTTGTCTCTGAACTAAATATTTAGTTCAGACTAGGGTAAAGGGTACCAGGATTCCGGACCCGTCAGCAGCAGATGAAGCTGAAAAACAGCATGTAAATGAGCACACGGGAGACGCACTCTGTGTTACTCCAATTTCTCTCAGCTTATTTATTGAACAAACCAGCTCATTTAACTGTCAATACAGTCCAATTTATAGTTCAGTAACTTACTGTACACATTAGACATATTCCATCATAGACATCAACATTAGCTTTCCTTAAACCAGAAATAATCCCATAACATCATATTTTGTCACAATTCCCTCAGGTAACATGTACCTTCAATTCACTGCACTTTATATGCATATTTAATCACACACAGTGACATATTTCATGGGCATGTATCTTACAGTAGTTGTAAACTGGCATAACTATCTTAGAATTCAAACTACTTTAATTAAGTGAATGCATTAAATCACAGTTTAACCTTTCACCACTGTGTTTAGAACACAAATAAACCCTGGAGCCTGATAACAGTATATCACTCTCACATCATGGATTATATGTATATCTAGGCCTGTCGCGATAAACGGTAAATCAATAAATCGTACAATAAATTAAAACTATCGACGTCATTTTAATTATCGGCATTATCGTCTCTACCGGCCTTTTTCTCTTTCTGTTAATGACACTGAATGAAAACAGGCTCAACTCCGGTGTTCTCCACTGACTCCTCCCTTCCTCATTTCCTTAGTGTAAAGCCCAGCACACACTACACGATCTTAGAGCTGTCGGCCCATTTTCAAAACCTGAGACCACATATTAGCCGACAGAAATCCTAGCTATAACGGTTTGATCGGGTTCGTTCCTGCCGTGTGGCGTCCAACAATGGGCACAAAATAATGGCTACAAGTCCAGTGAACTAATTTTAAAACCAGGCATTAATCAATGCTTTACTACAGTCTACCTGCAATGCATGTCATTATAACCTATTTACGTCATGTAACGAAGAACAGCTGAAAAGTTACCGGGTTTATCAACTGTGGCAGGAATTTCGCTCCAACTCCTCCTCTTGTCATTTCTATATTCTTTGCATGTTGAATAAACATTAATGTTGTTTCCACATATCATCTCCAATGTCCGCTGGACTTCCGGTTGCGCCGTGTCAGCTGTTTGGGATTCCCCTCCGTAATTTCCCCTCAGAAAACACGGAGGAGAATCCTGCTTTCTGATTGGCTGCCTGTCACATTCAACAGGCTGCGTTAACTATACCAGTCGGGGAAAAACCCCTGATTTAGATCGGAGCGGCAACAACGATCTACCGTAACACACCACACAATCTTAGAAAGACCAACGTTTTAAGATTGTTGTTAGTGTGAACTATTGCATCAGGTAGTCGATGTGCCCATCTTCTCTATTTAAATCTAATTATTACTGAAGGGCAACATAATATACAGACTTCATAATCTGCACTCTTTTGGTTGAATGCAGTATTTATTTCCACTTTTACTTTATGTTCTTTAGGCTTTTTTTTCAAGTGTGTTTTTTGTTAATGGAGACTAAGAATCCATTTTATTTTTGTTTTTGGTTGTTTTGTTTATTTTGTTCATCAGCTCCAGTGTTAAATGTTCTTTTGAAAATAAAGTGTATCTATCTTTGGCAAGAAATCGCATGCATTATTACGTCATTTCCATTAAATCAGTGTAAAAAGGTCTTCAAACAATATTATCGTTTATCGCAATAATTTTTGAGACAATTAATCGTTCGGCAAAATTTGCTATTGTGACAGGCCTATTTGTAAACCATAAGCCTTTATGAAAAATGAATCACTCCCTAATGCTAACTGGTTGTGCCACACTTGGCAGCAGCAGCAACCATCAAGTGTTTTGTGGTAACTGGTGATGAGGCTCTTACATCGCAGTGGAGGAGAGTTTTGACCAGCTGTTCTTTGCACAAGTGTTTTAATTCAGCTACATTAGAGGCTTTTTGAGCTGAACAGCCTTTTTAAAGAGGAGCAATTATTTTTCCAGGAATAATGTGCCATTTTACAGCACAATCGAGTCAACTACGTTGAGTTCAAAATGCTGTATATATCAAACATAACTCAAAAGAAATTTGACTTTGTAAATGAATGCCTTGAAATTGGGTCTGTGTCTCTTTAAGGAGCTCCTACTCTTTCCAACACACTTCATCACAGCAGTGTACGATCGTTCTCAGGTGCGTTGGACTGAGAAGTAGTTTGTATGATGAGAGACTTCGTTTAGGAATCCTAATGGTTGCAACGGGAGATTCAACTATTCCTCAAGGAAGAAAACACGCATGAAGGAATCAAAGCAACATTCAGGCATGGTTATAACTAGGCAATAACATCATAACACGATAGGAAGCTCAAAAAGTAAATTTTACAGATTACTGCCACTTTAAATGTCATCCCACAGCATCTCTAATAAGTCCAATTTGAGATGCTGGCAATTTCAGGACCTGAAACTGCAAAGTGTGTTTATCTGATAACAGCCAATATGATGTTTTTGTCTGAAATGCTATATTGGTTTTAACACCAGATGTAGCAGGACGCACATAAAATATTTCACCAGCAGATCACATTACGATGTTTTCTTTTTAATACGATTTAATCCTGCAGATGGTTTCTGAGTCGTTTTTAAAAGTTCAACTACTCCAAACCTTCCACCACAAGCTGCTCTACCACAACAAAAAATCCCAAATTTCATATATCAATGCAAGACATCACTTTAAAAAAAATGTAAAAGATAAATAAAAAAATGATATCCACACCTGAAAGGTACTTCTGTTGATAAATATCCCATTTGGTTGCTTAAAATGACATTTTTAAGCACATGAAAAGTCCAGTGAGCTTTCAGGTTTACTGAAAAACTCACTTTTATTAGATTTGTGCATGCAGTGTAGAAAAAAATAAATAAAAGCCCCACGTCTTTATGGTTTATTACATCCGGGTAAAATGGAAGAAAATTATGGAATACCAGTAATTAGATCTGACAATGGATGTTAATATGAGCGTACACACACAAAACGAAGTAATGGAGAACATGTTATGATGGATGTTAATACATTAGCCCGCGGCTTATCAGACAAAGTATGGCACTTTTTATTAGAGTGGGCGCCGCTATAAATGCTGCAGAGGACATTATGAGATCCTTGAAGCAAAATGAAGGGATTTAATATGAGTGTGTGCACACACACGGTTCAGCTGTAACCGAAGGCTGTTGCCTCCAACAACAGGAGTTAAGTGTGTCTCTATCAGCGTGGGACCAGACTGGACTGTTGTGTTTAGCCGGAGGTGGCAGCCGCCGTGCACAAGTTTCCAAAACACTCTTCTCTCCTTTTCACTATTCTGCATTTAACCCATTTCCTCACCATCTGTCTCTTAGTTTTCCTCCACCCCATCGTTGCCGCTGGGCCTGATTTGCAGCAACCTTCTCCAGCTTGGATCCTGATCCTGGCAAATTTATTGTGTCACCCTTCATGAAAACAGAGTTATTCATGTCACATTGAGATTGAACAGAAACAGGGAAGCCACCCACAGTTTAAGAAACACATGCCTGTAGTTTGATGCGGAGCCATAACAACGGATCACAGAAAGTCAGACCCAAACACGGATAGATCAATTGTCATGCATCTCATAGACCTGGAGCTGGAAGCCACAAGAACCACACACAACAAACAAGAAATCAATTTTCAGCTCCACACATATTTCTAAGACTAAACTTTACCAGTAGTGTTGTTCCTCTGGAGGTCATTTTATAGTACCAGAGCTACACTGTACGTTATGAAAAATTCATATTTTGCATGTTTTTTGTTTCCATTCAGGTCGCTACTGCTTGTTCTAGCCCAAGAACTCAAAAGAAAAATACACCCAGTCATTTTTTGGCAGCAAGCTAATGTTTTTTTGGCGTCTTTAAAACGACATTAAAACCTTACAAATGTTAAGTCACACTCAACTGGCACTCCCCTGTTACCTAGCAACCACAGGAAGGCCCAGCCCCGTTACCTGGCAACCTAAGCAGAGTTCCAGCACTTCTGTCAGCAGAAAATAGTACGAAAATAAATTAAATAAGGTAATTTTATTTATATAGCACATTTTCAGCAATAAGGCAGTTCAAAGTGCTATACGTGAATTAGAAGAAAATACAAACAAAACAACAAAACTAAAAAAAAGGCAAAAAGGTAAAAAGTATAAAACTACATATTGGTTCCTCATGTTTAATAAGATTAAGAAGAAGTCCATAATTTATGTATTATGGGTTTCTCTGGATTCTTGTTCTGATGAAACTAGATGTTGGTTCTCCATGTTTGTTTCTATTAGTAGGTATAAAACTAAATGTTGGTTCTCCATGTTTGGTTCTATTAGTAGGTATAAAACTAAATGTTGGTTCTCCATGTTTGGTTCTTGTTCTGGGTTAAGTAGTTGGTACTTTCTAAGTTTGTTCTAAATTTCTAAACTAACAGGAGTTTGTCAGGGTCTTGCTCCGATATTAAAAGTATAAAGCTAAATATTGATCTAAAGTAATAAATACATCAGTTTTTAAAAGTAGCTAAATGTTGATGGAAGGTGCTGAGTACTCCACAATTTCTAAAAAAATAATAAACAACAATTGAACATTTTTATGCTTAAATCCAATTCCATAATTCATCAAAAATACTTAAGCAAGATAATTAAGCTGACATACTTACATGGATACAAAATGGAAGCAGAAGGGGACAAAATGCCAACATATGGTTACCAGATACAGATAAATTATCATGATCCCAAAATCTATGTTTTCCAGCAGGCCTAAAGGATTGTATCTTGAATATATAGAATTTTACAATTCCTGTCTTTGAAGAAATTCATGGCACTAAAAGTGCTTTCCATACGCCACGTGAGAACGAAACAGCAGGAAAATCTATTCTGAATCTGATTTCAAAACCATCTGAAATATTTTACTGTCACAACCTCAATAATAAAAACCTTGTTTTTATCCTCTGGCTCAGCAGTCCAGCCAAGAGTCTTTCGCTTGAATGTTTAATACAAATCTGGTTCAGGAAGAATCACACACGTTCTGGACTTTCTATTTCATGACTCAAACACACAGCGATGGCCCGTCTTTGTCTTGCGGGCAGCACACAACTAGAGTCCGGCAGCGTGTGCAGCTTAGTACGCCATGTTTATGAACACTGATTTAACCATCCAAATATAGATGTCCACAATAACAAGAGGGACAAATCCAACAAAACAAGCAGAAAAAGCAATATTCATGATATGAGAAACGGACTTCCCAAGCCTCAATTTGTTGGTATTCTGCAACACAACTCTATTTGTTTCTTAAAAAATTGCTTATTTTCACACAGAGCTGTCAATGACCTGCCTGGTCTTCAGCCTGGTTTTGTGAGTGAACTCCTCCTCCTGCTCCATCATTTCTTTAGCTGTTCTTCTCTGAGTCTCAGTCAGATGTTGTGTGAAGGGATGGCAGGTCCATGCTTGGATTGTAGGCACAGCAGGAAAACTCATGAATAACATTAGAAAGGTTTCATTAGTAGCATACAGAACACTGAATTAATGCCTTACTTCTCTTCCTCTCAATGTCAAATTGTTTTCCTCTTTTGCTGCTTTCCCTCTGTACTCATTAGGTTGCTCATTTCCTGATATTTCACAGCTTTTATTTATATATTTTAAATCAGTGATCACATCCCTGACAGCCAACATCTGTATAATCTGTTGGTTAAGCAGAGGCATTTGTCATCTCAAAGGCATCTCAAGAGCAACGTTTTGTTGTTCTGGTTAGCATAAATTTAAATAAATTGCCTTGTTTTTGTATCTGTTGGTTGGACTATACATATTCATCAGTATTCTATGAAAATGTGGGAGAAACTCCACTAATGTGTAATTGTAAGGAAGAAAGTAGACTAAAAAAAGGCCTGTTTGGAAATAGTTGAAATCCACAGTTTTGCATATTAAAAGTATTTATTTTGTTGAAATAAAACTGATTTACATTATGTGGATTTTTTTTCCATTTTGTGTTAAGCATGAAAAATATTTTCTCTTGCTTTCACTTGGTTTATTTCCTCTCATCAACGAGTAAACAACAAAAAACCTAATCTTTGGTAGCTGATAACTAGTCGTGACGACTCAATAACCAGACAAAAATTGCAAAACATTTTAAATTTATTGACGCCTTTCATGAAAAACATTATTTAAAAACAGCAAATGGGATAATCTGAGCCTAAAAGTAGATATTTTGCATTTACAAACACCATTATTTAAAGTTGATCCTTATGACAAATTTAAATGGCAATGATTTTTTTCTTCCTGATAATAAAAGTTTTTTAATAGTTTATTTATTACACACCATATGCTGTTTCAATATTAGTGATACGTTTTCTGTATGTTTTCCTAAAATCGCGCAGTTCTACTTACAGCTAATGAGAAGATAAAACTCCTTTGTTATCCCTCCTTATGAAAAAAAAGAAAGAAAAACAAGCCCAAGAAAGATGTTTTTATTTTATGATCAAAGCCTAAAGCAGAAGTTAATTTGTACGGAAGGTCCAGAAAAAATGCAGGCCAAACAAATGTAAGGAAAACAGAAGAACTAGAAGAACCGGATAGATATAAATAGAAGCTGCCACTCATCAGAACTGGAGGAACTGGGAGACGCTGGTTGCTCCATTAATATGCAATTCAACAGATCTGTGTTCTTACATGTGGGGGTGTACGAGTGTGGGGGGGTCTGGGCGTGTGTGTGTGTGTGTGTGTGTGTGTGTGGTCAGTTTTGTTAAGTCTTTGCTGTGAGACATCTAATTAGGCCTACCTCAGCATATCCCTGTTGGAGTGTGCAGCATGGTAATTGATTCCCCATGAGTAAAAGCTGCAGGAGATTCTGTTCCAGCTACAACTTCATGCATCTTAACAGTCACAGAGTGAACTCTTCCCACTACAGCACAGAAAATTTCACTCTGAAATGGTACATATATATATAATTTTCCTTCTTGATTGTTTTTGATCACATATGTGGTTGTTGCTGGGCTGCTTGGCTCAAGTCTTCAGTTTCCTGCAGCAGGAAATATTCCTGAAATATTCAAACCAGAGGAAGCAAGTCCAAGTAATATTAGTTTACAATGTAAAGAGCTTCTTCAGGATCTTCACAACTGTTGGGATGTATAAAGTAAAAGAGTATAAGAAATAATAATTGAGAGTGATCGATCCAAAAGAGTCACCACTGCCACCTACTGTTGGCCGTGGGTATGACACCACAGACCATGGCTTACGGAGACACGTCAAGATGTGGATTTATTGTAAACTGGAAATTGAACTGTAGAGGACCACTTTCACAATAATTACCAACAAAAGGAGGCTATTTGTGGAAAGTCAGGACCTTTTCCCAGTCTTCAAACATTTGGTGTGAGCTTTACTGTGCTCTACTATTTAGACTTAGAGCAGTGGTGTCCAAAGTCGGTCCTGAAGAGCCGGCATCCTGCATGTTTCAGGACTGACTTTGGACACCACTGACTTAGAGGTATGGTGTGAATTACACTTTGGTTAAGGTTAGGAATAGACTAGTAATGGTTATTGTTGAGACATGTAGGCATACATGCAGTTCCTAAAATGAATAGAAATCAATGCCAAGTCCTCAGTTTGCATAGAAGTACAAGGATGTGTGTGTGACAGACAGACGGACAGAAAGAAACCAGCTGCATCTTGAGTCATCTTCAACCTGAGGGGAATCATATGGAACGAGTCTCCTCATGGTTTCATTATTAAAGTGAGACACACAGCATGGGGTCTGAAGGAATAAGCTGGAGCTAGACCTGTCACAATAACAAATACCGTTTATTATAATTGGTAAATTGCAATAAATGGTATAATAATTCAAGCATACCCTCTCAAAGATCAACAATCTTTCATTTCTAGCAAACATTTAACACTGGAACTGGAAGATGTCTTACATATCCAAAACAACAAATAAAATGGATACTAAAGTCACTGTTAACAAAAACAATTTGTAAGCCACTCAATTAGTATTTTTCCATTTCTGTTTTTAAAACATTTCTGCATTTCATCAGCATATCGTGATGCAAAGCTCTGCACTGAACATCATTGGAAGACCTCATTTTTATTTCACCAAATATTGATCTCTGAACTCTTCCTGAGTTAAAACATTAATGTTGTTGTTTCTAAATGAACATGAACTTGTTTTCTTTGCATTATTTCAGGTCTGATTTGCAGATTTTGACAATTTCTCATTTTCTGCTAATTAATATTACATTTTTGCTTGGAATTTTGGAGACATGTTGTCAGTAGTTCATAGAATAAAAGAACAATGTTCATTTTACTCAATCATCTACCTATAAAGAGGAAAATCAGAGAAACTGATCATTTTAAGTGGTTTCTTAATGTTTTTCTAGAGTTGTATAACGCATCACACTAGATATCGGGATATGAATTCCATCCCATATCTCACATCCCTACTATGCATAATTTAAATATTCCAGACAGATGAGTTGTACAACTCTATACTGCAGTTTATTGAAGGTCATCACAAGAAATTTAAAAGCTACTGTGAAGCTTGAGAAGAGCCAGGATAAAGGGAATAACCAGGAGAAGTACGAGCAGATGTGGTTTGATCTCAGTGAAATGCCTGGCAGCTGAATTTCCAACGACCAGAATGAAGCCTAATGAAAGAAGCATGGCTGTGTGACATTCTCACTGAAATGCAAACAAGAAGTCACAAGAGATCCTGAGCTCTGAAGCGCGGGCGCAGGAGGGCTGCCGAAGGAGCCAATGAACATCAGTAACCATCAGTATGTAGCTGCAGGATGAACCCAGACTGGTCAACAAGACAAGAACTGAAACCTTTAAGAGAATAAATTCATATGATAACGATTAGAGCAGGAGTGTCAAACTCATTTGGGGCCAAATCAAGATCATGATTTGATCATGATCTGGATTAAAGGGTTGGTTGTGCCAAAATGTATTGATAAAATCTGCTCAAAAACTGTTAAAATATCAATGAATTCTTAAAGTTACATAATAATATTGAGCATCTTTTCAGTCCCTCCAGGATTTTGTGATATTTTGCAATAAAAATCAAAGTTTTTGTGGTACTAATCTGGAAATATTAGCACTTGTTTATGAGAGTAATGCGACTTTTTATTACTCGTTGTGTAGATTATGGACTATAATCTGATATCAATTAAGGCTGAGGCAGTTGTTTAAGACAAGCAAGAAAGTTTTTGACGGGGCGTGCTGTGGTGGCGCAGGGGGTTAGCACGCCCCACGTTTGGAGGCCTTAGTCCTCGACGCGGACGTCGCGGGTTCGACTCCCGGTCCCGACGACCTTTACTGCATGTCTTCCCCCCTCTTCTCACCCTCCTTCCTGTCTGCCTACTGTACAAAAAATACGAGCCACTAGTGCCGCAAAAACTCTTCGGAGCAAAAAATGGAAGAAAAGTTTTTGACAATTTTGGAGAAAAGATTTGCAACAAACACCCAATTATGTACAAGTGAAAAAAGTGCAGGGATTTGTTGGTTTTGCGTGAATTTCCACGATAATTCTCAAGAAACTGGAGGGACTGATTGATAAAAACTACAGTGATTTGATTGAAAACATAACATTTAAGCACACTTAGTGTTTAGTCTAGAATCTAGAGGGCCACATAACAAGCTGTGATGGGCCAGATTTGGCCCACGGGCCTTGAGTTTGAAACGTGTGGATTAGACACAGTCAAATCCACATTGGTCTTAAATTATGGCTACTCTACATGACTCAAACAAACAACAAATGTTCTAGATGTACTATACTAATAATAAATACTCACTGAATTAGGGCTTGGGGATATGAGGAAAATCTAATATCCTGATATATTTTTTGCTATATCATGATACACGATATATATCACAATATTCTTAAATGAGCTCCAGTGTTATTTTAAACTATAGACCCCTTGCCGCATGATATCTTTCCCACCCCCATTTCCCTGCTAGACTTAAATGTAAGCTCATATAAAAAGGGATGCAGTGTTTTGCTATGAACTGTCTACACTAAGACTAGATAACAAGGTGAGAAATAAGTTTTAACTAAGAAAAAAAATAGTGAGGGAGAGGGAAGCAGGTCAATTATGCTTGACTTTGACAAACTTAACAAATGGATGTGCTGTGGAATAAGGTGTGTTTTGGACAGATCATCAGTAAAGCAGGTGTTTAAATTAGCTAATCAACCACTGCTGTGTTAGCGTGGCTAATAGCAGCTGTGGCTAATCTACCACAGCGATCACTTATTAATAAAAGCAAAATACACATCAAGCCTAAAAACCCAAAACTGTAACGAACTGAATGTCCTGCTCTAGGTTGGGGTAAGGTTTGAGTGTTTTTGTTGCTGAATCCTGACACATAAAGTTGCGATGTTGTCAGTTGCTATGGCAGCGAGTCTACCTATAGCGTAAAGCCGACACGAGCGAGAGAAAAAAAAGAATGAGTAGTTTTGAGTTATTTTTCCCATTCCATAGCACTAAATGAATCATACCTACATCTCCAGGTTTCACTGTAAGTTCTAGTTCTACCGCGGCAGCGCGGATATGAACGGCATGTAAAAGAATAGTTTCATTAAGTGGTGAAATAAATTTGTGGCACAACCTTTTGTCGCAATAGCTTTTTAACATGTTTTGCAAGTTACCTCATTTTGTTCAACATCCTCCTTATAAAATTCAAACCACTGCCAAATTATTGATCCAGCGCTGTTTCTCTTCGGAACTAGTTCATCTGATTCGTCTTCAGTTACCGTCTCATTCACGGCTCGCCTCAAACTCTTGCTGTCACCATGTTGTTTGTTTTCTCCGCGTAATTGATAGAAAATTGTCAGGTTGGGACGGGGGAGGAACTAGTGATGCATTCATAGGGAGTTGGATAAACCATACTCGCAGTGAATTTGACGGCGAAAGTTTATTTGACCGACAATTTATACTCGATAGTTGCGATATAGCCATTTTAACTATTGTAAATTGAAAATATCGCGATACATCGAGTATACTCGATACATCGCCCAGCCCTACTCTGAACTCTTTTCTTTTTCTTGACTCCACTCCTCTAATGGAGGGAGAAAAAACAGATTTTTATTAACTGTGCTACACGAGGCCGAAGCTCGGCATACAACTTTTATGTTAACCCTCCTGAGGACCAAGATTTAATTTCTGCCAACAGATGTGCGTTTTAGATGATTACTAACACACACATGTGGAGGTGGATTCCCTGCGTACAGCAGATAACTCGGTTTACAAATGATACAGCTGTCTGCAATTTTTTTCCAGGCACCTGGGTGTGAAGCAGCAGGAGATAAAGAAAACAACACAGTTTGGGAGGAGCGGGATAGATGTTTGTAGGATACAGAAAAACAATCTGTGTGAGGAGGAAGAAAGCAAGAGGAAGGAGGGACAGAAACACATTTGAACGATGAGAAACAAGACGGTGGAAGAGAAGGTGAAAGGAATTAGATAGAAGGTAGAAAGACAGATGTTGGAAGAAGCAGATGGGGAAATAAATTGAGTGGAGGTGAAAGGAGGAGGCCAGTTCTCATCCGCTCCTCTTGGTTTGTCATCTAAAGCAGTCATCTGTATGCCGCCCATATAACCGGATTCACACACTTTCTTATCAGTCTGTCTGCTGGGACAGCTTTGGGGAAAAACGCAACGGATGTTTGGAAACGTGTCGGTTTCAGGGCGTTGCCTTTACACATTATGCAGAAAAGCTGCATGTAAGACTGCATGTCTGTGTGTGTGTGTGTGTGTGTGTGTGTGTGTGTGTGTGTGTGTGTGTGTGTGTGTGTGTGTGTGTGTGTGTGTGTGTGTGTGTGTGTGTGTGTGTGTGTGTGTGTGTGTGTGTGTGTGTGTGTGGGTGTGTGTGGGTGTGTGTGGGTGTGTGTGGGTGTTAGTCAAATCTGAAACCGAGAAGGTTTCCATCCTGCCAGTTCAGAAGAGCAAAGTGAGAAAAATGTCACCCTGTGCCCATGTGAGGCTGAGAAGGTGATCTTCACCACATGTGAAACTTTTTCATGCAGTCAACAATCATGTCAACAATCATCTTAAACTGGGCCTAATGTCTTGTTTCCACTGAGAGGCATGGCAAGAGTCGGGAGGCCATTTTGTCTATTTCCATTGTGAAAGCGGCTCATACCGCACCACACCTGGTACGACAGGACGAAGCTACTGGCATCACAATAAGCTATAAATCAATTAATCAAATGATAAATTGAAACTAGCTCAATAATTTCCATTTGCATAATTTTCTCTTTTCTCTCTTTCTAACAAAAACTGAATGTCAAAAGTCTTCAGTGTGTTGAATTGGTCTCAACTAGACCCTTCTTTGAAGGTCAATTTTGCTTACAGAGACTTCATAACACATTTGATTTGTTGTTTCTGTTGTTTTGTTTATTTATTTTGGATATTTAAAAAGTTTTCCAGTTCCAGTGTTAAATGTTTGTTATAAATTAAAGTTTACTGATCTTTGAGAATGTGAACTTGCGTTATTACACTATTTGTCGCGGCCTTCTAATGTTCCAAAATGCCAAGAAAGGCTGTGGGTGGCAACATGTTTGGTTCTTGCACTTCCGACTGATTGTTTGAAAAAAAAAAAACCAAAACAAAAAACAACTTTATTTCTTGCAAAAATATAGTTAAAGCAATAACTATAATTCTCTTACAGCTTAGTTAAAAATAAAAATGTACTTAGTCTGAAGTGAACTCTAGTGTGGTTTGAATGCATATGTGAATGCAAGCAGACTGGAAACCTCTCCAAAAGCAAGAAGCAAACTATAACGCAGGGCATTCTGGGTAAAAACAATCAAAACAAACCTCGAAGTCTAGCGCTAGCTGGAGAAATGGCTTGTTGTCTTTTGTCAAAGACAACAGAGGAATGCTATAATACCTTCCAGCTTCTGTTCAGAAAGTGGAGGCGGTGTTATGATCTGGGCTTTGGGTTTGTGTTACACAATCATTTTCCCCAACAGTTAAAGAACCTAAAGAGAACTCCCATGTTTTAACATTTCACATCTTTGATTGGCGCTGTCATAGTTTGCTGATAACACTCGCCTACTGTGAATGTTTCTCTTCTTTGTTCTTCAGCCTCCAGCTAAAAGGCATCAGCACACGGCTGAAATTAGAACAAGCATCTCAAGTTAGACTGCCTGTCAATATTTCTGTCTGTGTTCTTTAAAAATAACAAAGACCTGTGGAAACTGGTGTCATCTAGCTTTCAATCAAATGCTTTGCTCTATAAATAAGACAAGAGCTTTTAGATGTTTGTTTTTTATCTGCGTTGTGTGTTTGCACATGTTCCAAAGAGACGCTGAGTGAGAGATTGGTGTCAAATATAAAGACTTGATGGAAGACGTGTGGCCCCTACCCCATGCACGCACACCCCAACACACACAGGCTGAAAAGCATTAAATATCTGGGCTATAATCTGCCTGTTTTCTCTGCTATCTCTCTAACAGTGGCTCCTCCACTACTTTCATCCATTTCTAAAACTTCTTTCATTAGTTTCAAGGCAGTCAAAACAAAAACTGTCAAACCGCGGTTGTACCGCCGCTCAGCATCTGTCTTTAGAGAATTCAGCCGAGATGAACGTCCCTTTGGCTTTTTTAGCTTTGCTTAAGGAGCAGTTAAGGCTCTGCATGTTTTATTTTAAACTTCAAATGGCACTGCAGATAAAAACTGCCTGGATATATCAGTAAAGACTCTATCCAACATTTTGCAATATATATTCCCTGTATGTTTATATTCAGCCACATATACATATGCTTAAAAAAACGAATGTGCCTTCAGAGTCTTGCAACTTTGAAGACAGTCTTAAAGGTGAACTATTGTGCAAACTAATAATGCTGTAACAATTTTTGGGTTTCAAATTTTAATTGTTGTCAGAAACTGGAATTCACGACTGTGGATGTTTAAAAGCAGGCTGTGTTCCCCACAGAGAGCTTTTAAATCCGCTGGCAGAGTGCTGGTTTGTTACGTGTGCAAGCTACAGCTCATTTTTTCAGACTTCTTCACTTGACCATATTTTTTAATAGATAAAATGCCTTCAAATCTTTTTCACTTTTTAACTCAAATCTGAGCTGTAAGTTTGGTTGCCCTTTGAAATTTTAGATTTTCTCCATTTTGCTTTTTTTTCCCCATCATGATTTTATTTTCTTGAAGAAAAATCTTGAACAAAAAAATTAGCTCTAGCTAACCCTGTCACAATAAGCAATTAATCATTTAGTAAAACGAGCCTGATAACATATTTTTAAGTATAATTTTGTGATTTATAACCCATTTGGTTTATGGTTCCTCTTGTGTTTGGGTTTAATTTCTGTTTTATTTATTGTTTTGGTTCTCATGTTTTATTTTGGATTTTTAAATATCTTCCAATGTTGTTTCTTATGAAATTAAAGTTTAAAGGTCTTTGCATTATTATTCCATCATCAATATATTACTTCAAAATGGTCTGACAACAACAATAGTAGAATTTATTATAAATTATTGCTGCATCTTCATTTGCCAGCAAAAATGTTTATGGCGACAGGCCGAGGTGTATCTTAGGCGAGTGCGAGAACATAAAAGCAGTTTGTTTTGTTGTTGATTCTGCTAAGTCTCATACGTCTGAGTTTATTCCCTCAGCTTTTATCACTCATTATGAACCTGCAGCCTTCAAGGCCTGTAATTAACTCCAGCTTTGATGCTCATTTCCTGGACACACGAACACAGAAACAGACTCTGTACTCCCAGTGATATGCCCAAACAAACAATCGCACGCTCAGAGAGGCGTTTTTTAACACTATGTGATGCTGTGAAGCTAATTGTGTTTTAGTAAAACTAGAAAAATGCGCACCACACGTGTGAGACCACACGCTGCGTTCATGAGCACGCCGCTTCGCGCCGTCCAGCAGTTTGTGGGACATCAAGATAACTTGCAGGTTTTCAGAAAATAAATCAATAAAGCTTTCTGAACCTCGGCTCTGATGAGTGTCTGCTGCAGCAAAATGTAGCCATAACATTTATTCAATACCTCAAAAATATCGTTATAGCTTTGACCTTTGACCCTCACCAAACCCCACACCGCAACACACACATAAACTACTGATTGCCTAAAGCGTGGAAACAATAGTGGTGTAATTTTTTCTTTCATCGATTCCTTTTGTTGTAATTCCATCTTATATACTGCATATTTTTTAGATATTGACTACATGTCAGGTTACAGTGGAGGTTTCTGGCTGTAACTGGTTCTGCCCCAGTCAGCCGACTGGCCGACTCGTCTCCATTAGCAGATTCACTTCCTTGTTTTTCATAACCACTGCAGGAGTAATAAAAGCTACATTGTCTCTCTGCATAAGTGTAGCTTTTTCAAAGGTCTACATGGCATATTACCTGCTGAAAGTTAATATAGTAATTAAAAAAATAACATCTAGCTAAAACTGATGAAACTATAAATTATGCTCTCTACCAAAAAACTCCAAAAGAAGAATTTAAAGAATCACTTCATGACCTCAGAGAGGAACTATTATGTAAAATTCATATTTTGAATGTTTTCATGCTTCCATTTGGGTCTGGATTTTTTTGGTGTCTGGAAAACGAGCCGTTTCAAAAACCTTCTGAATGTAACGTCACAAATCAGCAGGCACTGCCCCTCACCTAGCAACCCCAGGCCGGTTACCTAGCAACCAAAGCAGAGTTCCACCCATCACCTAGCGACCCAAGCTGAGCACCAGCATGTTTGGTCAGCTGGTCTTACTGCTGTATGCGCTGCATTCTTGTTGGTTGTACAGAAGGCTCTACTTCCACTTTTCAAAGATGTACAGTTGTATAATTGTCCATATCTTTGCAGAGCTTTTTATGTGCGAATGTAAACATTGAGTTGGGGGGCGTGGCCAGCAGCAGCTTACTCGGATTTAAAGTGACAAAACACCCTAAAACATCTCATTCTGAAAGGAGCTTAAAATAGACATGAGAATTACCTTTTGATTGCTACTGTGACTGTATTACATGTGCACTATTAAAGCCTCTGTAATTTATCCACTTGTTCATGTGACGCTCCTAGGGAGAAATCAGAACAGTCTTTTCTGTCCTGGATAAATAACTTTACCTCAGTGATGAAGAGGGTTTGAAGGGTTTGAAAAGAAGCAATTAAGAATCCAGATGGACAAATTTCAATAGTGAGAAAAGTGAGACGAAGCAGAGCAAAAAAATACAAAGGAGGCAGATGAAGCATCCTTGGTGCATGTCTCATGGAGTTTAATCACCTCTCATTTCCTGTTACGCAATTTACTCTAAAAATGTGAAAATACCAGAATATGAATAAAAATAATAATGAAAGCTTTTAACAGTTTTTCTTTGTTAAACTGACTGACTGAACTGAACTATGACAGCATATAAGGGACATTGTAGAAAAACATTTTCCACCAAAATCTCACACATTTTCAAAAATCTAAAACTAAAATAAACCAAGGAAAAGTTAGAAAATAAAAAAAAAATGTAAAATACAATTTTTGACTTTTCAAACTCCATGTTTTTTCTAGAACTTTTCTGATATTAATCTGAGGTTATTTTTTTATAGAAATTTTTCATCTTTTCCAACTCAGAAATGTTCTTGTTTCTTCTAGAACATTTCTGAAATTAATCTAAATTTTTCTTTTATTTCTAGCAGACTTTTGACTTTTTGAATTCCTTCAGTAACTCAATTTTCTCTTTTGTTATTATGTTGTGTTCTGGCGTACTAGGTCCATTGTAGATAGAAAAAAAAAGAACATTTCCACCAAAGAACACAGAGATTTTTTAGATCAAATCTCTGAAATGTTCAAGATAAAACAAGGATGTTTCAGAATTTCCACATTAGGCTCAATACAATCTAGTTCTGTAGTAATTACTAATCTATCGCAGATAACAAAACACCCTGGTCGTTTATTTAATAACATTTTGAGAGCATGAATCATTCATGGAACACGGAAACACAAAGAGACTTAAGTAATTCCAGCTTTACAAAAATCCGTCATAATAGACTCGCTGCTTTACAACAAACGAGTCGACAATGTTAAATTTCAGCAAAGAGCAAGAGCGCCACCTGGTGACCCACTGAAAAACTACATTGGGTTTTAATCCGAGTAAAATAATTCAACACCTGATTTAAACTAAAGTGCAACATGCAAAGGAAGCGATGCAACTTTTCAAAAGCAGGTTTGTTGGAGTACACACACACACACACACACACACACACACACACACACACACACACACACACACACACACACACACCTAAGATCCAGTTTACAACAAAATAAACAAAAATCTGATTGTGCTTACAGCTTCTGTTAGCTAAAATACCGAACAGAGTAGCTCGCATTGTGAGATTGACCCTCACAGTTTGGACTCGAACCGGACTTACCGGGTGAAGCAGTGGTGGCAGACCTCTCTGGCCCGTTTGCCGGACACACAGGACGCCAGCGGCTCGGCGGAGGTCACCAGCTGACCCCGGCTGATCCTGGCTGTGGCCCGGAGACCGTTCCCCTTTCCCGGACAGACAAACCGCTCCACAGTCGGCGGCATCCCCGCTTTTTGCTCCATGTGCGACGAGCTCTGTTTACATCCGTAATGAGAACGACGTCATTACGTCACGTGTGCGTACGAAGAAACTATCGGTAAAAAAAAAAATCGTAATTTATTTAGTGTTTAGTTTAGCATTTTTTTTTTTTTTTTCCCTGGATTTATTTATTTTATACTAAAGTATCTTGTTTATTTAGAATATGTATCAATACTTGCTTAAACTTATCTTGATTGTCTCGCTACTGACTCTTTTATATTGTCATTACATTTGATGTGTTGCTCTTTATATATAATTTATATACAAATTATACATGTAAATTATTTATATATAACTTATACGTAAAGTTACATTCATTTTTTATATATTTATAAATATGTATATTTACATATTTATAATCATATAAATATAATTCACGTTTATAATAAATTATACTAAAAATATAAAACACATTTATATAAATTAAATAGATATAACTTATAATTATATTTTATAAATATAAATGCATATTTATTTTTAAACATTTGTTCAATAACATAAAAAATACATTAAAAATGAAAATATTTATACAGGTTTTACTTTAATAATTTTAAAAATTAAAATGGAGTTGTATTTTCTATTAATTAAACACAAAATGGTACATTTAGGTGCATATTTTTGTTAATTCTGATCACTATTGCTTTAATAGGAAAGCCCATTTCCACCACTTTGATAAAAAAAATAAACATTTCTCCTAATTATGACTGAGCAATCTCATAATTATAATCTCATAATTATGAACTACACCTTTTTATTTAAATTATTTTTTCACATAATGCCATGAAACACACTGAAGGAAGAATCAGGAAACATATCAATGAAGAATACAACTTAAATTCCTTTGAGTAATTTGATAAATATTAATTCATTCATTGTGTCTGAGATCACTGCAACTCCTGTTATATTTTGTGGACAGCATATTATTGTTTCTAGACGGGATCTAAGTTGCTAAAAACTCTTAATTTGTGCACAATAAACTTTTTTAGAAAAAAATGCAACACAAGCTCCCAAAGAAAACAGATTTTAATGAGACATGATAAAGAAAACTTGTTTTATAAAACCAAATTTACAACTCAGGGAGAAAAGTCAGTTCATAAAATGATGCATGAAAATTGTTCGTCAGAGCAGTGATACACTTAAAAAAAAGAAATAAAAACAGTTACAATACTTTCAGATGGAGCAAAAACACTTGAATAATTTAACAATTTCCGTGCAGATGATAAAGACAGCATTGGTAGAAACTTACAGGGTTTAAATCATATATATATATATATGTAAGGAAAAATAGGACAGAAGAAACAAATCAGCCAAAAAAACAAAAATATAAAACAAACTACGCCAGACATCTGAAGAGTTCAAACACAAACCACAGGATGGGTCTGCCTTTTTAAAACCATTTAAAACCATTTCCCTGGTATCATAAATAATTACAAATCATCTGAAAGGTTAAATAAAAGTTGTGTTTTTATGATTGTCATCTGAACCAGCAGCTGACATGTGCAAATGAAAACATCAATGCATCACCGGCTCGTTAAATCCAGTTAAATCCTCAAACAAATGATCAGGCTTTACGGAGACAAACATAATACTGTTTTATCCTTAAAGGGAAAATATCATCATAGTTTACAGACTGAAAATATATTTTAAAAATATAAATTCAATTTGGCCTTTCCGTGGCTTTTCAAAGCGGGTGAATAAATTTAAAACAGTTTTTCTGAAGCAACAACAGCCTAAAACAGGAAGGCTTTACCAAATATGGATGATGATGATGTAACGTCACAACATTCAGGCTTGGCCGTTTGGTAGAAACTAGTTACATTTAGTTTTTGGGGAAAAATACTTTAAAGAGTAGTTTTACTCTGCTGTACTTTTTACTTTTACTTGAGTAATTTCAGAATGAAGTATCTCTACTCTTACCTGAGTAAAATTTCTGAATAAACTTCACTGAATAAAGACCAAGTTTGTTTTAACAAACCAGACACAGATCTGTAGTTTTTATTCAAGTTTAATCAGTTTTATAACGAAAGAAATTAATTTGGTAAAATGTTTCTTTTGCCTTATTTGCCTAACTAGGTTTTTTATATGAATTTATTTCATTTTAGTCCATAAAATAAATTGTTTTCATAGATTTATATTTTAATCCATCTAAAGATGTAAATTTTAAATATTAAATTACTGATGCTTTGATCAGTAACTCAATACTCGACTTTTTACCAAATACTTTTTTACTCTTGAATGGCTACTTTTACTTTTGCCTGGTTAAAAATATGCTGAAGTCGTGCCAATCTATTTTAATACATAATTTAAACAAACAGCGCCACCCTTCGGTTTGGCCAAAGAATTGCATCTTTAAATTTCCGCTGCTCTGCTGTTGAATGGACAGAAGAAAAAAACATTTATTTGGACTCCTGAACATAAATTAGATTTATTTTTAGTTTTTCTGGTTATTCAGTTTTTTGGATGTGACATTGTCTTTGTTTTTTTAAAGAATAATAATTATTATAATAGTGGTTCGTTTATAATAACTTCTGGATAAATTGCAGCCACTTCTTAGATTTTTTTTTTAATATTGTTTATTTCCTTTTAGCTCTTCTTCCAGTTTATTTTTAAAGTCTGTTTGGCTGTGAACACAACAGTTTGACCTCAGTCACACAAAATAAGTCTAGATTTTGCTATAGTTATTTCTTTCTTGGGATATTTTTAACCAGATTCTACTTTTGCCTGGTTAGAAATATGTCAAAGTCGTGCTACTCTATTTTCTTGGCCTTCAGCACCAATTAAAGAGAAAAGTTAAAGGACAGAAGAAAATCACTGGGGCTAAAGTTAAGTATTGTCTTGGCTTTTGGTATATTTGTCAGTTTTATAATTGTTGTATTATTTTTACTAAACTGAAATGTTATTTTCTATATCATCATTTATATACTTGTGATGTTGTGAAGCATTTGCTCTGCTGAGGCTGTAGTAAATGTGCAATATAAATAAACTTTGAGTAAAATGTTTGGTACTCTGCCCAGCTCTGGTAACAGCAAAGAAAGCAAACTTTAACAAGGTTTATTATGTGCAGCTTCTTGTTTTTTCTCTTTCATATTTTGGACATTGCAATCATGGAAATGACTCTGAAAACAAAAGTTAAATAATAGACGATATGAGCCCTTTAAGTAAAGATTAGAGAAACATTCATATTCCCTCTTTTACAGATGTTTGTCCACTTTTCTATGAGATTTGAGGATTTCCACGGGTATGTTTTGTTAATTTATCCTCCACAAAACCAAAGAAAGCAATGCAATTCATTGCAAAAACAAATTTACACCTTAAAATCGAATCGAAAGAGGCTAGTAGGCTACATAATCACCTCAACGAGACAAAACTAAGGTTTACAAAGACAATAAATAAAGAACAAAATCTGAGTTATATATGGAAGACCAAGTGGTGGAAAGTCATTCTGATTTCCTAAAATTATTTTTGGGAAAATACCAGAACAAACCGGATGTTTTAGCGGATTAATTCCCAGAATTCCCTGAAAGAACAAACACACAGGCAGATAGAGCTTCATGTGGTCCTGCATCGATTATCTACACCAAGTAAATAACGCTAACAATATATATTTTTTTTGTTTCTCATCGATAAAACATTTCATATTTTGACACCAACACTTAAGTAGTTCATGAGTTTTCTGTTGAAGTGGTCTGTGCAAACGAACGGCTGTCTGACGATGTCAACTCCTAACAGAAAGAAATGCGTGTAGAAATATTGCAAAATCTTCAAAAATATTTTCTTAAAAAGTACCGTTCTCATGTGCAACATGATAGACAATCATTTGACAGCATGTACAGATGTGCACCGTTTTCTCTACGTCTTAAATATGCTACACAAAACCAGATCCTGCTCAGTGAAACTCAAGAGAGTTAAAACATGCCGCCGAGTCGGATCGAGCAGCAGGGAGCTGCTCATTGCAAACGCAACGAAAGAGTTAAAATAAGTTATTTCACACCATTTTTTATTTTTCTTTTCACCAACGCAGAACAAATAAAACATGATTGTATGCCATTAGCAATTCACGGATGGTAAATAATAAAATTTCACGATGATTTTTAAAGATGTCTCATAGCAAAGTTTGTAATTAAGCTCCAAACATTCATTTGTATTTTTAAGATACACTTAGGACAAAGTGATTTCATTCGAAGTAGCAGACAGATGCAAAGATTTATCTCTCAAGTTACATTTTCTGTCTTTTAAAAAAAACTACAGTAAAAGCAACACCTTTTGTTGCACAAATTACAAAACACTTAATGAGATTAAATCAGACATTATTTTACGCATTCGTTGGTAAATTCGTTTGAAGCTGAGGTATTAAACTTCTCTCAGCAACATTTGTGCACATAAGATTTTTAATTTTGACGGACAAAGTAAGAAAGCTGACAGATTTTCTGTCGTACAAAAATTAAGACACCACAAGTTAAGTATTTTAGTTTTTCTTCAGAATTCTCCGTGAACGGAGCATCTGAAACATGTTTTTTAAAAGTGCACTGGAATTGTGTTTGCAGAGCGTCAACATTGCGCGTTTGAAAACGCCAAATGCATCCGAAGGAGACGACTAGCCACTCAATAAATGGCAGTAAGCTCTTCACGAGGAACGTTACCTCAACACCCATCAGAGGATTTCTGCTACAACCCGGAGGAATACCAGTGCTGCAGCCGGGTTATCCCCCGACGGATCTGGCCGAAGTAAAAGTCTGCGTTTCTGGAGAAGTCCTGGCAGACGGAGGACTGGGCGTCCCCCAGAGCGCAGTAGAGGGCGGTGCCGCCGACACTGATGACGACGGTAACCAGACAGAGGAGGAAGAGCAGCAGACAGGAGTCGCCACCGCCAACTTCTACACAGAAAGACAAACAATAAAATAAAATCACATGCAGGTAGACACGAGTTGTTGACCATCACTCTGCAGCCGGGGGGGGTCAAACTATCATATGTCAGAAATAATTGATAAAACTTAAGCAATAAATCAATTAATTTCATGATAAATTAAAACAAACTCATACATTTTTCTGTTTTCTCTCTTTCCCCCAAAAGCTGATGATAAAACTCTTCAGTCTGGTGTTTTGGTCTCAAATAGACATATTTTTTAAATTTTGTTAACAGAAACTTCATAATTAATTTTATTTGTTGTTTGCTTAGTTTCTTTATTTTTGATATTTAAAATGTCTTCCTGTTCCAGTGATGAATGTTAATCAGAATCTAAAGTTTATTCATCTTTAAGAACCTACTACCGGGAAACTGTCTCAAAACAACAATATTATACTGTAGTTTACCACAATAACAATTTATCATCCAATAAAACAGGTCTAATAAAACCTGTTAAACTGTTGAAATATTGATAAATAGCTGTCTCTGAATTCAATAAGTTATTTGTAAAATTAAATAATATGGAACATCTTTTCACATTGATCAGTTCCTACAAAATTTTGTGATTGTTTTTGTGATTTTTGGTAATGAATATTGCAGAGTTTGTTGTGCTAATTTAGAAATATCTTCAATATCTGCACTTATGCACGTTGTTAAAAGTGACTTTTTCTTGCTCTCCACATCGATCACAGACTTTAACTTGACTTCAAGTAAGGCAGTGGCAGCAGTGGAGCAAAAGGAAGACATACTGCCACCTGCAGGTGGGAGTTAGTCACTTAAACCCGATATTATTGAACATTTTTGCATAAAAACATTTATGCATTAGCACAAAAAAGGCGGGCATTTGTTGATTTTGCAGAATACCAAAGTAACATCCTCTTCCACTTAGTGACAATGTTGTTTTCCTTTATTAGTGATTTTAAGGAAATAAATCGAGTAACGTACCATGGTCAAAGGTGTCATCAGAAACTTTGAAGCGGACGCGTCTCTTGGCGGTGGGTTTGTCCCGTGCGGGTTCTGGGTCAGCAGACGTAGTCAGGCTGTCCACATACACACTTTGCTTCTTCAAGATGGAGACAAGTCCAGCGGCGGGGGACATCTGAGACGCACCGCAACAGACAAAACGGTAAGACATTTTACAGCAGAGACGCTACCAGGCATAAACAAAAGAACAGAAAGGATTCCAACTCCTTAAAACTTGATAATTAAATGACTGCATCACACAGCCCGGTTCTGGAATATGGACCTTTTTATGAACCGGACCATCTTCCCTGTGAAACAAGTTATGGCTCACAAGTAAGTGGACTTTGACGACAGATGAACTTTGACCTGATCACACCAGAGCATCTCAGTCAGTCCAACTGTGGCTCACATTATGTAATAATGACACCAGTCAGCAATTTAAAACCATTTTCAACTCATTTAGAGAGCAATGAGAACCTGAGATATTAAACCTTAAACTAGAACAGTAAAAAAGGACGAAATAAAATGTTTTAAAAAGACACATTTTAGTCCTGCACTTTAAGAGTGGTCTCTCTAAATAAAGCAACTGTCTGAAAACGTTAATCTAACTGCTTTACATCTAAAACACATGTTAGATTAGAGTCAGAAAACCTGGAATAATTTAAATGCGATTCATTATGTTTTCTTGAAAAGGCTAGTTTAGGTCTATCGGCAATGAAAAACATGTTTATTACATGCGTAAAAATCATTGTTGGGTAATGAGATACTAGTTTCTCCAACCAAACAGCTTTGAAAAGCGGAAGTGGAGACATCTGCACAACCAACAAGAATGCAGTAAGTGGTTTCTGAATGGTAAGTCAACCACAAAACACATTTTTTCTAGCGGTCATTGCACAGCGCATGCAGTGGTAAAACCAGCTGACCAAACAGGATGAAGCTCTGCTTGGGTTGCTAGGTGATGGGCAGGACTCTGCTGGGGTTGCTAGGTAACAGGCTGGACTTCGCTAGTGCCTGCTGATTTGTGATGTTAGATTCAGAAGGGTTTTGAAACATCTAATTTTCCAGACACCAAAAAAAACATTAAGTTTTTGCCAAACCCAGCTGGATGGGTTTTTCCTTCAGCACTTGGGCTGTTTTCAGAAGCACTTGAGGTCCAAATGGAATGACAAAAACGTGCAAAATGTGAATTATATATGACAGGTCCCATCTAAAGAAGACGTGTCTTTTACAGGAGGAGGGACAGATCCAGGAAGAACCTTTAAAACATAATAAACGGATAATTTTCACCTCAATCTAATGCTATGTTTTGAGAGCATCATACTAAATAAAAATAATTAAAAAAATTACAGAAAAACAGTCACCTCCTCCACCGTGATGAGCTTCGCCATTTCGTCCAGGGAAGGAGCTCTCCTGATGAAGTCGTAGTCCTCCTCTTCCTCCCTCTCCTCTGGATATTGTTCTTGCTGCTCCAAATCGGCCTCCTGGGAAGGGAGCGCCTCCTCGCTCAGGCAGCTCTCAGAGTCCTCCTGCATTCATCATGGTAACCTATAGATTTTCTACTTTGCCCCATTTTATTCAGATATTTTTTAGCTCTACCTGCTTGTCAGGGCTGAAACGATTAATCAAATTAATCATGATGAATCGATTATTAAAATAATAGTCAACTAGTACTTGATTAACTATTAACTGGAGTATTCAGACTCAAAAAAAAAGTTTATTTGTTAAATGAGCAACATAGTAAGAAAGGTAATAATTAAGCCAAAACTGTACAAAAATACCATACATTTTGCATTTAAGATAACCCCATAAATTTGTTCTACCCATTGTGACTTTGTAGTAAAAACAAAGAAAATCTCCTATTAGGCACATTTTGTTAATCTAATTATTAATCGATTAATTCAGAAAACAATCAACAGATCAGTTCTACACTCTGATGTTAGGTTTATCAGAAAGAGTTGAACTGGTCACATGTTGATGATATAAGTGTTTTTTAGCTGCAGATGTTTGCTAAATGACCAACCGTTCACTAAAGAAATGCTGTGTTGCTGCATTTTAGTCAATAAAATGCGCATTTTGTTATTGTAATGTATCTTTTAAAGTATTTATAATATAAAAAAGGCTTAAATTAAGGTAATTGAGGTAATAACACTACACTGCGAAGAGTTCCACAAACATACTGAAAATAAATTTAATGTAAACAATCAAATGTGAAACTTCGTAGACAAAAACCTGCTGTCTATACCATCGGCAGCCATTAAGGAAAAGATTAAAACCAGAACCACCTACTATTGTCCAAAAGATTTTTGTTATGGAAAACATTTATTTTTTCCTCCAAGTTGAAAACATACAACTTAAGCTGTAATTTAGGGCTGAAACGATTCCTCAAGCTGCCTCGAAGCTTCATTACATTACGTTTTATTATTTAGCGCACTGTGTGATTATTTGTGTTGCGCAGCGCTCTCACTTCCACCTATGAGTTGTTGATGAAAGCTAAGTGTTAGCAGCAAAACGTTTTACAAATGTCTTTGTGAGCCTGGCTCTTTATGATTAAATTGAATATAATTTCTATTTTTTGTATAATTTTTCTCCAGGTTAACTTAAAAAGTGAGCTGTTACTGTTACTAATGAATGTGATGGAAATCTGTCTAAATAAAAAAATAATTTGAAACTAAAAAAAGGCTTAAATGTAAAATCTGAGGCCTATTGCTTACTTTAACTGAGTTGTTTTAACAGTGCAAATATACTATTATTGACATTCTTACAGTGTTTTACTAAAAGGTTTCTAAAACAGTAATTAGTCTGTAACAACATCAATAAAAACACCTCAATGATTCATCTCTGGTTTCAGGAGAAATGGTTGCTAGCAGCAGCATAAATCATTTAGGGTGTGCATAAAATACAGACACTACGAACACAGCAGGGATCCACACCCTAACCGCATACTAAACTGAAAAGTGCATTAACTTTAGTTTGTTTCATGACCATATATGAAAGAATAAATGATATACCTGAGTGTCCTGGTAAAGGTGTAGCTTCTCGCTGTGCAGCTGCAGCTCTGCCCCACTGACCAGAGTCTCCACTGTGGGAGCTTCCTGACTCAAAAGGAAATCCAGCTCGCTCTGCTTCTCCTCGTCGTCGTCCTCCGTCCCCTCGTCTTCCATCTCCAGAGCCTCTGCTGCCTCCTCCACCTCACTCCCGTCCTCCTCCTCCTCTTCCTCCTCCTTCGCCTCTGCTTCCCGAGCCGGACCTAAATCTTCCTCCAGCTGCTCTGCGGGGCTGGAGCGATCCATTCGCTCAGCTGCGGAGGGGTGCAGCCCGTTTCCCCGAGTTGAAGCGGCGCGCTCTCCCCCTCCCTTCGCCTCTCTGCCGTCAGCTTGCCTTCGAGTCTGATCGGAACCATAAGACGTCCTCTGTGAGTTTCCATTCGGGGGTTTCCGGTCCATTTCAGGTGAACTGAGCCTTTTAATCAAATTGTCGGAAAGCACAGGAGGACAGGACGAATCCTCGTCTCTCTGCTCCATCCTTCCTTTAACCTGATGAGCTGCAGGAAAAAACAGGAAAGTTATCCATGTATAAACGCTGACATGCAAACTGCCAGCAAATAATACTGTACTTAAGATCATTTAAAAGGCATATTTTCATATTTCAACAAAACAAATGCTGTAAATATTTGTAAACATAGTGTTCTCCTCTAAAGTTTATTTATTTATATTTAATGTCTGTACACTGTAAACCTGTGAATCAGAGGTAAATTATGCACATACACTCAGGATTTAAATTTTAAACACCTTTGCTATATTTTTAAGAAATGCTCACAGATTCATATTTTTTATTTATTTATTTATTTTCAATTAATTTTTTTAATTTCCAAACAACATGAAGAAAATGTGTTTCATCTGTTCACAAAGAGTAAAACAATCTTTTACAATCTCTTTTCAGTTTGTTATATTAATCCTGTATAAAAATCCGGTATTCTTTTTTTTGTCTTAGTAAAATGGAAAAAAAGAAGAAATAAAAAACATATTGAAACAACTCTTCAATATAGTGAAACAAATGATTTAAACGGAACAGAGTAAGACTCCTATTTGTTACGGAAACCTAGTGGTCTTGGAATAGGCCACTGACCTGGTATGATCACCTCACCTATACACTAAAAAACAAAATTTTAAAGAGGCAGTATTATGTATTTTACAGGCATATTATATCAGAATTAAGTAGCTATGTTACATTCAGTTGTAAAATTGGTATATATATCAAATATAACTAAAAAGAAATTTAACTTCATATTTGAAATTGGGTCGATGTCTCTTTAAAAACTCCTGCTCTCTCTGAAACTCCGCCTTCAGGAAGTCGTCACAACATGGCTCCTCTGTTAACCCTTTGATTTTACCAGCTTCACTGAGAAACAGCTCCTATAATGAGCTCAGCCGATACACAGTTAAATATTGTGTCAGTGCACTGTAAAACATTTGAAGGTGGTTTAACTTGAAAATGAAAGTCCACCTGCTGAAAACGCAACTTTAGTCAACAAGAAAATTGTTTTGGTTTTTACTGAGAAATTGAAGTTCATCATGTTGATGTAACAAGAGACAAGGTGACTAAAAAATGCTTTTTTGAGTTTATTAATCTTGAATTGTGAGTTTTAACTTTATGCTGCAATTTAAACCAAATAATTATTTCAAGAAAATATGCAAGACAAAAAAACTGCCCTCACCTGGTTAAAGAGCCACAATTCTCTATTATTTTCACTCACACTATCAAGTTAATAATAATAATTATTAAAATTATTGTATCAAATTTCTGTTCAGAGACATTTAGTGTGAACAGGACATTATCCTCAAGCATTAAAATAAACATTTGTCTTAATAAAACACAAGAGTCAGATCAACACAACGCACCTCCATCTCAGGATACAAAAACAGCCGCTAAGCATTCTGGGAAATTGTTCCCACTCCTGTCTTTTTCTTCTTTTAGTTTTTTAAGTGCTAACCTAAAAACTCTAGTTCATTCAACTTTTAAAATAAAAGTTAACACAACTTACTGCTGTAAGTTTATCTTTCACAAACTCAAACATTTAGGTTCAAAACCTAAAACTCGCTAAATTTATTTAACTTAAAGAGCAGAAGACAGTAGACACAACTAAATGTGGCTCAAATGTTTTACAGTGTGGCAGGTAAAATAGAGGGAAACCACAAATATCTACGTCTAAACTGTTTGCTAAAAGAATATGGACGACATAAAGGAATATTTTAATAAATATCCTCCGTCCTCTTTTCCATCAGTTTGAACCTCTGACCTCAGGAAGCCGTTACAGCTTCACTCTGGCAACTAAGAAAATCTATAAGAAGTGAATTATTCCCAGTGCAGTAACTACTATTCACCAAACTAAATAACTACACTTACCTATGGTATGAAAAGTGATTTATTCTATGCACAAATGGTTGACATTGTGAATGCATGAATGTGACTTATTTTATTATTCACGATGATGCGCTGCTTTGCGTTTCACATAAAGTACATTTATAGTTTCCACTTCTCACAAAATGTGACAAACTCCAAGCCATATGAACATCTCATGTTAATAAAAAAACCACAAAAAACTACAAAGAATTAAGTATACAAATGAGACGATTCTTAAAATGTAAGCACTTACCTGAGATACATGAAGGGCGGGAAACCCCTCCGCCAAACTGAAGGCTCAAATTGTCCAAAAGAGCAACCTGAACACATATTTACATATTTGTTAAGCTATATTAAAGCATCTAAATGCATTTAATTTTAGAGTCTCTGACAAAACAAAGAAAAGAAGTCTCAAAAATTAATAACTATTAGTAACTTGTGAGGTGGTCAACAGAGACGTGTACTTTGTGAAACACGTAAAGAGACAGAAACAATGCAAACTGAAAATGTCTTACCTGAGCATCTCGTGTCCTCGGGCTGTAAACGGGAGAGAGAGAGAATCAGAGGGCTGAGCGGACAGAAGGTCCGTCTTGGTTTTAGTGAAAGAAGACGCAGAAGATGTGTGACCCGTCTCTGCTCTCCCAATCTAATATTAGGCTGAACACATTTCCCTGGCTAATAAAACCTGTGTGTGCTGGTTGTGTGTGTGTGTGTGTGTGTGTGTGTGTGTGTGTGTGTGTGTGTGTGTGTGTGTGTGTGTGTGTGTGTGTGTGTGTGTGTGTGTGTGTGTGTGTGTGTGTGTGTTCCTAAAATGTGATGGGAGGTCTGGGGACTCACAGTAACATCATGGAGTAAAAAAAGTTTATTTAAACTACTGAAAACAGTTTAAACTACCTGTAACTATATAGAGGCATAAACTGGAGGGAGAGTTTGGATTATAGTGTCTAGAAAGAGTGGAAGTTAGGGAAATGTCCTCTGAAGGTAAGGACATACAACTCGGTCTGTGCGTGCGCGTGTTGGGGTGGGTGTGTGTGCGTGTGCGTGTGCGGGTGTGCGTGCGTGCGTGCGTGTGTGTGTGTGTGTGAAACCTTAGCGGTGCAGAGGCTCAAATGTCTGAAAGTGCAGCAGCAGAGGTCAAGGGACATATGGTTTACCCATCACTTCATTACTCATCACATTTTTGTATTTATGTCACTCAAATAGACTCACATCACATCACAGATTTTACACAACACACAGCTGTGATACGCAGAGGAGCCAAAAAATTTACTTAGGTAAGACTAGACATATTTTTACTCAAGTAAAAGTAAAAAGTAGCCATCCAGGAAATTACTCAAGTAAGAATAAAAAAGTATTTGGTAAAAAGTACTGAGTAACTGATCAGAGGATCAATCATTTAATATTAAAAAAATTACATCATCAGACAGACCAAAATATGAAGTTAAATGGAAATTTGTGTATTTTAAAGAACAAAAGTAATAAAATCAGGGAAAAGAAAATATTTCCAAATCGTTTTCTTTCAATAAAAAAAACTTGTGAAACTTTAACAAAAACTGCAGGTGTGTGTATCTGGTGAATTTCTGGTTAAAACATGATTGTTTTTTATTCAGTGTGAAGAAAATCCAGACATTTTACTCAAGTAAGAGTAGAAATACTTCTACATTTTTTAGTCAAGTTAAAGTAAAAAACCACTTGGTAAAAGGTTAACTCAAGTACTGAGTAGCTGATCAAATTATCAATCATTTAATATTTAAAATTACCATAATCAGATAAACCAAATTTTAACATCAAGCAGAAATGTTGGTATTTTAAGGCTAAAATGACAATATCTTACATTAGTAACAAAAAAAATCAGGTAAAATAAATTTTTTACAAATCAAATTATGGAACTTTAACAAAAACTGCAGGTGTGTGTCTTTTTGGTTAAAATATGTTTATTTTTCATTCAGTGGGTAGAGAATCCACAAATTTTACTCAAATAAAACTGCTTAAGCAAAAGTAAAAAGTACAGGGTAGTGAAAATAATCCTAACAAGTTTTTTTGTTTTTTTTTTTTCCCAAAAAGTTACTCAAGCAAATGTAATCAAGTAAATGAAAGTTCACTAGTGAACTCTGGTGATCCGGAATAGATGTGTGTCAAAAAACAACATTAATTAACATTAATCCTGAACTTGTCCAAGATGTTAAACAACTTATTTCTCATAAACAAGATCTACTGTGAAAGTCATCAGTGTCAAAACCTGAATATTATTTCTATGTATCTTTTTCAAGTTATTATGGTGGGTATAAAGAATAAAAATATTGTTGATTTGTGTTGTTTCTGTCATTATTTACAAGAGGCGTCTTGAAATGATTTCCCTTTTCACAAAACTCTTCGATACATCTTCTGCTCATTCTGCAAACTTTACAGTGTTAATAGAGAATATATTAATCTGTGGTGTCCAGACTTTTTACCAAAATTATAAAACTGAATGTGTTTGCAGTAAAAATCTTAGAAAAGAAAAAGTATTTTGTTTTTTATTTTCATGTGATTTGCAGCAAACAATATTTTAAAGAAACACTGTACTGATATATTTATAAAGAATAATCTGTAAATAACTGTAGAAATGAAACATAAGATAACATAAGATAAGATAAGATTTATTTGTCATTGTTATCAACAGATTACAACGAGATTGAGACATTTCTTTTCATGTTTTCCTTATAAAAAGAAATGCATATGATTTCCTTTTCTTGATCTAGAATTTTATTTGCTAATTCTTATAAAAGATCAGAATAAGGTCAATATTTTCCTAAAAATACGTACTTTACCCAGTTAAGTTAAAGTAAAGCTGCTTTATGTTTATGGTTGTACTCTATAAACAAATAAGATAAAAGAAAAAAGTACATCTTATAAAAAAAAAAAAAGAAAAAAACTTTATGTTTACCCAAACTTTTTTATTTACAGAAGATTTATTTATTTATGTGAATCATAAAAAAAATCAATCTGTATCAACTGCTTTTGCTGGCAGGCCAAATTTCTTGCACTTTGGAGAGCCTGACTCAACATTTCATGTAATGCATCCATTAAAAACACGCAGGCTTACCTGGAGTGTGTCTGGCAGATGTGTTTCAGAGAGTCCAGGTGTGTGGCTGCCAGCTCAGGGGACGCTCCTCCACAGTGACTCACTGCGATGGAAAGAGTTCAAATGAAAGTGTGACACTCTAGATTTAACATTTGAGCACATGGTAAGTGATTTGTGGTAAATCAACACTGAACATGTTAATAATGTACTTTGAAAATGATGCTCATATATATATATACAGTATATATACTGTATATATATATATATCGAGAGAAGTGTGCTGTGTGTTACCCCACTGCTGTTGAAGTGCATTCAGGTTTTCCAACACTCTCTGGTGGTAAAGCTGCTCTAGCTGGATAAACAACAACGCTCGCTGGTCTGAGAAGCTAAAGTCAAGAATTAAACACACATGAACCAAAAACAGAATGACCTGCTACATCCTTCCATGATAAAAACCTGACATAGATCTTGAATTAACATTAATTTTTTGGATTTTGGTTGTAATAATCCAGACTTCATTGTGCTTTTTTTAAAATTATTGTTTAATTTTTCCATGTAGCTGGTACCCTGCTGCCTGTAGAGGAATACCAACAACACGAACAAGATAACCTAAAGAAAATTCAGGAGAAACTAGAGCTGCACGATGTTAAAAATCACACAACAGTGGTGTGATTATGGAAGATTGACCTTTAGCAAGTGACGTCACGCTCTCCAGAACTCCGCCCGCTCCGCCATGACAGACATCAAAACAACCTATGCACTCCTGTAAAGCCTGTCAAAAAACGGACATGTGGTGGCATAATATCGCTTTGATTTAGTTGATTTCACTTTAAAAATGGTCACAGGGATGCTGCGAGGTCGGCTACACAAACAGACAAGGATAGAAATCAAACTTGTCATCTTATTGCAATGAGGAAATATGGCGGCGACGGATAGCAGCTGCCAATCATAATGACTGTCAGCCCTCGGTTTAACAATCGCGGATTTGCAGTGAACACTTTTTACAAGGTAAGAAGATTAACGTTCATAAACCTTATAAGTAAGTATGATTAGAAAGATATGAAATATCGCATTATGGAAAAGGTACGTGTCTAACCATTGGTAACTATGGAAACAACGCCCCACCGTCATGTAGCCTAGCATGTGTGGAGAAAACTGGTTAGCATCTTGTTTTTTGTACGTTTTTAAGGGTTCTTCTGTGTAAAGGGAAACACCGTTCATGACTTAATGATATAACTCATGTGTGTGAAATCGGGTAAAGTCGGTAATTTGATCAACACATCAGCAGGGAGGAGGTAAGGGTCGGTTTCTAAGCTAGCTGTTTCCAACTTTTGTAAATACTGTCGTCAACGTATAACGAAATGAGAGGCTGCAGAGTAGTTTTAAGTCGTACAGCGGGGTGACCGGGTGAGAGGAAGAAGAAACACACAGGCAGGAGAACAGATGACGGGGGCCTGAAGTCTCATGTTTATGGATATGAGCAGCCAAAACACAAGCCTTCTTTGACACAGCTCAATGCTTTCTCTCACTAACTTACGCTCTATAGATTCATTGCAGCTAAGCTTGGATAAGCTTTTCTCTCATGCATTCATGTGTTCACACCCACTGGCTTTCCCTCTGATGACGGTAAACGCTGTGAATACACTTCTCCTTTCATCATTCTTTCCTGTCATTAAATGTTATTCTTTGTTAGCCTTCCAGCATCATGCATATTGTAGAATTAGACTTTATAAAGCCGAAAGACAAAATTGTCCCAGAAATTATTGAGATACGCGATAGTATTGTCATTTTGAGACCATTTTCAACTAATATAATAATAATAACAGCTTATTAATGCAAATATGGCCAGTCAAAGATAAATATATATATATATTTTAAAGAATATTTAACACTAGAACTGGAAAACGTTTCCATTTCCAAAATAAACAAAGAAACCAAATCAAAAATCATTAAAACTGATCATGAAGTTACAGTAACCAAAATTGTGCCTTAAAAACAATAGTCATTGAGCTTAGACAAGGAAAACAAGTAAAAGTGGCAGATAGTGGAAACTAGCTGGATACAGGGTGTTAAATGTGTGCAGTATTTCTCAAAAATGGCAGCTATTCAACAGTATTAAAATGAAGCATCTCTTTAAAGATTGTTGTCCAATTTATTATGCGTTTAATTGATTTATTGCTTATCGTGACAGGTTTACCCATAACTTCAAATAAATAGCAACAAAATTATTATTCTGCTCATTTCCTATCTACTATAGTAATACTACAATACTTCAATGAATACAGTAAAACAAAAGCATGTACACATAACAAGGATACAGTCTTTCTGAAGGACGAAGGCCTCGGCGATCTGAAGGGAAAGAGAGGACCGAGTTTAAAAATGTTTTCATCTGATCAGCCGTCACAGAGACCAGAACACGTTTTCACAAAAGATCATTGACGTGGAACAACGTCAAGAAGTAAAGACGGAGAGAAAGAAAGGCAGTGATATACAAGATAAGAGCACTACAGGAAACTGAGCTAACTTCTATCTAAGAAATAAAAATCATGATGTAGCAGGAACAGCGTTATTTTGTTTTCCAGAGAATGAATTGTAAATAAGACAGACGAATAATTACAGAGAAAAACGGGAGACCGTGTAATACCCTGTACCTCTTTTCAGCGAGCGTGGCGTTCATGTCGCCCAGCTGATCTCAGAACAAGAGCAGCGTGTGTGAGAGCGAAGAGCGAGGAAGAGGAGGAGGAGGAAGCATAAGGCCATCGCATGTCAAATGAAGTCAGGGCGGTGACGACTGCTTGGCTTTTTAGGTAGCCTACTGGGATCAGAAACTGCTTCAGGCTGCTTTCTGTTCTGCCTGGTAAGTTTTTTAAAGCATTTAAATTTAGTTCATACCACATTAATAAACTGCTGCATCTAAATCCCACAGTTTGAGGTTTTTGACAGCAGTAAAATCAGAACTTTTTGTAGTTCATGGGATGATGCATACATGCAATTCCAGTTAAGAGGGAGAATGTTTACAGCCAGCTTGTTTTAAAGTTTCACTTATTGTGTGTTTGTAGTTCTATCATGATGCAGATCTAAAACCTGACTGAATGATAACTGTTTAAGTTGGTTAAGAATAATCCAAAAATGTGTGTCAACTGATTAGTTGCAGAACTAAAATAAAATAACAGCATGCACAAATAATAAGAATATCAATTAGAGTAGAATTTTACATTTTTCAGAAACAAAAAACATTAATTAAACCTTTTTTTGAATTCTCAGTGACCCAATTAACGTCGCAGCCAGGATGTGACAACAAGCTCAATTCAAACGTTGTGCTGCCTTCTTGTCAGGCGTCTTCCTCCATTGCGTTGACGCTCTTATTTAATCTGGAAGCCAGCATAGGTCAGGTGTTCGCTGACTGACAAACATTAACCTGCCTCAGAACGTACGAGTTCAGTCACGCAGCTCCGTGAGCGAGACAGAAACTAACAGAGGACCTGAGGGTGAGCACCAAGTGTGAGTTTTAATGAAGTGTGCATCTGGCTCCTGAACATGCCAGCAGAAACACCCCGGCCCCAGGGTGCAAAGTGCCATCCTGAGGTCGTCTGGATGAGTAGCAGCCCTTTAAATGCTCGTGTGAAAGCATCGGTTTAATAGACGAGGCTGGCAGAAAGCCAGCATAACACGCTGGAAAGACGCCTTCATATGGGAAATGCCCAGTTCAAAGTGTCTAAAGGCCACCTAATATGATTCATTCAACAAGTTACTAGAGATTCATGGGCTTTGCAAAACATGTTCATTACCTTTTTCGCACAAAATAATTCTTGGATAATGAGATTTCGGTCTGCTCAGTTCTGCCTATTTTGAGATCTTTTCAGAAGGAGCTCATTTTAGGGCCTCTGTCACTTTAAATCCAAAGAAGCAGCTGCTGGCCACGCCCCAAATTCAACGTTTACACTCACACAAGAAATAGCTGCAAAATGATGCGTATTTATACAACCGTACATCTTTGAAAAGCAGAAGTGAAGCCTCCTGCTCAACCAAAAATAATGCAGCAAGTGGATTCTTGGGAAGTTCACAACAAAACATTTGTCTTTCCCAGGAGTCATTGTACAGGGCATGCAGCAGTAAAACCAGCTGACCAAACATGCTGGTGCTCAGCTTGTGTTGCTAGGCAATGGGGCTGGGCAAGGTAATGGCCCAGTACCCAATGAATGTGACTTACCAATCTGGAGGTTTTTAAAACGTCTCATTTTCCAGAAACCAAAAAACATCAACATATTCCCATAAAACAGTCTGGGTGTTTTTTAAACTTTTTTTCCAGACACCAAAAAACATCAACATATTCCCATAAAACTGTCTGGGTGTTTTTTAAACTGTTGGGCTGTTTCTCACAAGCAGCTCAGGCGCCAGTGTGGAGGCACTAAAAAACGTGCTACATATGAATTTTGCAAAATAGGTCCCATTTAACATAGAGCAGACGAAACACAAAAGATTACCTGGTGAAGGTACTGAGGAAGGTGGGCATCATCATCTCTTTCTGCCATCTGTTCCAGAGACGCTAGGAGAGTTGGGCTTAAAGCAGACCCTGTTGACGAGGTCGAGACTGAAGAATAATCAGCAACTGGACTGGAGGTAAACTGTTCCTGATTTGAGGACATGGCTGTGGTATGACTCCCTGTAGTGCAGACATAGGGCTCTCTGTTGGTGACCGGTCCAGTACTTGAGCTGCTGGTCACTCCAGTCAAAGCAGGCCCACAGTTGGAGACGGGATCCTTGGAAGAGGTAAGCTGTTCTGGACAGGAGTCTTTTAATGTTGCATCAGAGGCGACTGTGTTACATCTGGTCCCAGAAGAGCCGTCAAGCTGAGTGTCTGAGGTTACACCCACCGACTCTGTGGAAAATGTAGCCGTTTGACTGCAGATGGCCGACTCTACTGCGGCTGAGTCCAACCCAGAGCTGGCGGAATAGGAAATGACTTCCTCTCCGCTTTGACTCAGTTCCAATGAATTAATGGGATGTAGAGTTTCTGGACTGATGATTGGGATAACGGGGGATGCAGGCTCTGGACTGGTCCCGGGGCTGAAGGGAAATGGAGTTTCCAACAGACTGCCTGCAGAGGAAAACACAGGTAGACGTCACCACAGAAGACACACAGACACAAGAAACTAGAGCGTAACATGGTTAAAGCAGGAAGTAGAGAGAATACAACAACTAAATGCAACAAAAACATTACAAAGGCAACAAATATTGAATCTTTAAAGCGGAATGGTTAACAAAAATGTTGTTAGTTCTTGTACTTTAGCCAGAAGGAATAAAAAAATTAACATTTTGATAGTGGCTCTCACTTGGTGTGTAGAGCCCAGCACCACAGTAAAGGTCTTGTCAAGGTTCAATGTTATGATTATAATGAGATCAGTGCTGATTTACCTACATATGTGCTAAAGAGTGTTGGTAAAGAAAGCTTAATTTTAAGAGACAGGGACTTTTGTTTTAATTAATTGCATAAATCAACATAAGCTTGATAAATTAAATTTTCTCGTCTCTCTCTTGCTTTCTACAAAGACTGGATGACAAAAGTCTTCAATGTGGTGCTTTGTCTCAATGGAAACTTCAGAATCCATTTTATTGTTTCAGGTGTTTTGTTTATTTATTTTCCAGAATTAAACGTTGATTAGAAATTAAAGTTTATTGATCTTTGACAGGGTGTACTTGCATTATTAAACTGATGCATTTCATTATGTCACTTGAGAACGTTCTCAAAACAACAATATTTTCATTGATCAAAATAACTTCTGGGTCAACTTATCATCCAGCAAAACGTGTTACAGGCCTTGTTGTGTTTCCGTTACAGTCAAAAGATGTACATTTCCTCTAACTTCACATACCCAATGCTAAAATTAACCCCTAAAAAGCCAAAGTTTCCTTATTGACTTCAGTAAATAGGTACTATCTTCAAAAACCTGCTGTGTTGATTCCTATTCTTGTTTTCTGCCCTCTGCTGGAAGATGTCAGTACTACAGGTTTCATACATTTTTGTACTATTTTTGGAGTTTAAACCCAACTAATTAACTTTAATTATAGCCCTGAGCCAGAAGAAAACCTGACATATTATTTAAAACAAGATTTTACTGCTTTTGTTTTTAGACCATACTCTGAGTAAACGATGCAACGTCTCCTGCTTTTAGTTCTTGTTTAACGTATTCCGCCTCTAATTTACCGCTTGTTGACAGAGTCAAGCGCAGATCATCTGGGATGTGTGATTGATGAGAGCTGAGCGAAGTGGGGCTGCATATTGTGCACTGCGCCACATGTAATAGAGTCCAATGAACTTCTGCACCTTGCTTTCTTTCTTTCCTCAACAGAATAAGCTGCCAAATCCTCTATTTAGACAATAATAAGTAGATTAACACAACTTTATATCGTGCATTCTCGTTTGGTTTCTCTGTGTTGTATGTATTGTAGATTATTAAACGCGCCACATAACATGCAGAAAGAACATAGGCTGAGATTTGAACCCTGAACCTGCTTGCTGCAAGAAAACAGTCCAAGTTGCACCTTCAAAAAAGCACATTTTATAAAGTACTTAATGGTGACAGATATTTTAAAATGGTATTATAGAAAAACTGCTCAGTTTTTGTTAATAAATGTTGATGTTTTAGGTGTACAAGTACATTTTATCAGTTGATTTTTCTATAGATTTCTTGATTTAATGTACTTTAAATACCAAAATAAAATCTGCAATGCATCTAGCATAATTTAGATGTGAATTATTATTTCAGTAGCTGAATATATTTAATTATATTAAATATATTAATATTATTAAATATATTAAATTATATTAAATATATATATTAAATAAATTAAATATATTATTAAATTATTCAATTTAATAATGAAAAATATTAATATTAAGATATTTTGTCAAAAGTTAATGAAGCTCACCCAAATTTACACATCTGGATAAACCAGTTTTATCCTGATGTGACTGACACCCTGGTGAAGCTAATACTGGTGAGCCATTTAGTGTCAGATTTTAAGGTCAAACATAACTCCTCCTGCAGTTCTTTATTGTAAAAACACAAAAACTCACTCGGTTATGACAGCTTTGCTCTGGTGAGTGATTGCCACTGCGTCCCAGAATGTGTAAATGTGCAGAGCTCACCACAGCAGCAGATATGTGGGAGTGTCAGATAGCATGAGGGAATGCAGAAGGAATCCTGCATGCTCAAAGCTGAAGTAATGTTTCAGGTTTTATTTTTCTTTACATGATTTCAAAAGTTATTTCAGCAAAACCTTTTTCTTACACTTTCAACCTGCTGCTTCCCATTTTACGATTTATTAACCATATGCTGGTTTGTGTTTTCTACTTGTATGAGTAATTGCTTGTTTGTAAAGATTACACTGGGTTACAAAACAATTTTTTTTTGGAAGTTGTCTGTGTTGTTTTCAACTGAATTAGGACTATTTTTGCACTGCTGAATCCAAAAATAAAAAATGTTCTCATTCTGACCAGGTTTTATTCTAATTTGATTTAGAGAAATCAGATCTTTTGACTAAATTGATTAAATTTCTGTGACATTATCAGTTCATTTCCGTTAATGTTTATCATCCAAAAAAAGTTTTAGAAGAAAAAAATTTGTTTTCTAACAGAGTGCAGGGTTTCCCCCAGAAAACCTTCTACGGCCGATGCTCGGGGCGTTACGGCAGTCATCCAGCCGGCCGCCATGTTTTTGAGTTTAAAAGTGCTTAAAATTAACAGAAACTTTGATATTATGACTTGATAGTTGTCGCTATTGGTAGATTAATACCTAAACACCAACTATAAAAAAGGTAATACTTCAAAAATAAAATAAAATAAACAATGCTAAACCTGGTGGGGACACAAATAAAGTCTGGTGACCCGCCAGGCTTATAATACACTGTGGGAAACCCTGGAGTGTATTAATTAAATGTTACAAACTTGGATTTATGTCAATTGAAAAACCCCAGACAATTTTTTGGCTGTTGACCATTGTTATTTAGGAAACTAAAAAGATGCGGATAGATTCAAAACGACGATCAGCATGAACGTTTGAGCAGTACCTGTCTCCGAATAAGAGGAATCAGTCATCAGATTGTCTGGAGATTGGCAGCATATCAAAGAACTTGACGCCTCAGATTCGTCCTCCTCTTCTTCCTTCATCACTTCATCCACATCTTCCTCCTGATCCACGTCTCTGCTTCCTAGTGAGTATCCCCCTATCCCCGTTTCCTCCTCCTTTTCATTGTTGTCCGGAGAGGGTTTCTGGACGAGGCTGCATGTTCCTCCCTCATCGTTTTGGGGAAGAGGGAGCGTTTGTGCCAGCGTCTCATTGAGGTTTTGCGTTTGGGCGGTGAGGGCCTCCGAGTTTGACAAGTTGTCACAGAGATCAAAGACGTCAACGTGAACTTGTGATATCGCGTTGCCCTCCATCTCAAACAGACCTGAGGATCAAAAAATTGAATCAGCTGGGTACAGAAAAGAATAGAAATACATTTAAAGAAGAAAGAAATCTGATTTGACAGAAAGAGAGGGACTCATTTTCCTTTGTACATTATTTAAAGACTGCCTGTTGCAACCTGAGACAACAGCAACCACAGCATCGCTAAAATGCTGCCAAAACAACCTCCCCTGTTCTCGGCTGCTATTTCCTCTCTAAATCACATGTAATTACTACTCTACAATGGTTCTGAACTTTTATTCAACCATATATCTTGTAAGGAGACATAAAAAGTAACCACCATGATCCATTGGCTTCTGCAGTGAAGACCAGTGACCGCAGTCCGGGAAGCCTCTCTTCAGGCCTGCAGAGACGACAAAAACAAGACTAAACAACCCGACTTCAGACAAAGCTTAAACATGGCCGACAGGGTTTGAGTTGATTTAGACAGAAAAGAGGGAAAACAACATGTGAAACGAGTGTTGCATCATTCCCAAGCTGTCAAATGAACCAGAAGAACCAGAATCTCTTAGAACCAGAAGAGATTTTCAACATGAAGTTATAGTCCAACTTTTTCCTTTTGTCTTAAACCTGCATAACTGCAGCTTTCTTCCAGCTGATTATAACTTTTAACTGGTAAAGATCAGTTTTTACTGTCAAACATACACTCTGCAGCATAAGAAACCAATTACGCTCAGAGGAATCACACTGCAAAAACACTAAATCTTACCAAGTATTTTTGTCTAATTTCCAGTGCAAATATCTTAGTACATTTTAAATAAGACCAAACTAACTTATAAGTAACTCTTCACCAATTTCTAAGAGCTTATTTTAAGTAAATAATTCCCTAATATTGATGAAAAAGTGCTAGCTGAAAGTGAAATAACCTGACAGTGAAACTAGTACTTTTTCATCAATATTAAGGAATTATTTACTTAAAACAAACTCATATTTCTTGCTGAAAACTTGTAAGTTAGTTTTGTCTTATTTCAAGTGTGGTAAGATTTTTTTTTTTTTTTTTTTTTTTTTTTGCAGTGTAATCAACTTTAAAGTTCTGAGTTTCACAACTTTTGTTTTAAGACATAGAAATCTAAGTTTTATCTTTTTTGTTCTGTCAGTTTTTACATTTACTGGACATTAAATTATGAAACATTTTTCTCAAGTTCAATTCAATTCAGCAGTGTGGAAAAATTTAATTCACATTTTAGGGAAAATTATGATCAACTGTAATTAATTCAGTTTTAAAATATCTAAATTAATATAACTTAATAACCCAACATGAATTATGACTGATAAATTATGATTAAAGATTTAAAAAAACAAAGATTTGATTCGGTGAAATACCAATAAAGGACATGATTTTAAAATAATTTAATCTAAAATTACACTTTATATACATATAGATAATGGAAAAGGTAATCAGGCTCAACTATATTTCCATTAAAAATTGTCTTTATCTTCTCATTCATCCAGAAATGGAAAATTATTTATTAAATTTTCTGGACTACACCACAATCCTGGAAACTCTATGGGAAATGTTCCTTTGTTGAAAATCTGGAATAAATAAATAAATAAACCTGGATTACACAAAATCAAGAAAATTATGAACATCTAGTTCAGGAAACCCTCTTAGAAAAACAGTGTCTTCAGCCAGAGGCTTCTTCAAATTCACTGTAACACAGACCACTACAGGAGACCTGTGCTACCAACATCCATCATCTTCATCAAGAATAAATGAAGAATTTGACTTAATATGAATAACAACATTTAATTTCCCTCTGTGATCAATAAAAGTATTTTTAATTGAATACAGGTTAACGAACAGGTAAATCAACGTAAGGCGCAAATCAGTATTATGCAATAGCAGTTTTTTCTTCACTTTTACTGCCTTGCTTCTGTTTACAGTTGACTCAGCAACAGTCAAGACTGACACAACCAGATTAACCACTTTAAGCTTTCACCAACCCCTAGAGCTGTCCTTCAACAACTGGTCCGAACCCAGACTTCAGACTGGAACTAGTTAGGCCATTTCTTAAAAATCAACCTTTAGGTGGCAAAAGTACTGAAAATGAAAAGGAGATAAAGACATAAATTAAAATCAAGTTTAGGAGGAGGCTCAATGTTAAAAACAATCCAAAATCTCACCCAACACGCAGATCCAGGTTAATTACAGCCGATCTCAGAGGAACAGAGCTGTCCCAGTTTTCTGCAGCTTATTCCATCTACAGGGAGGTGAGCGCACATAACGCGCTGTGACCACCTATGTTTCATAAGCAGATAATATTTTAACAAGAGACAACACCCTATGAATGAAACGACTGTTCGCTTTTCCTCACCTTTTAAAAGAAACGGACAAACTGAACATGGCTCCAGTCTGTGAATGATCCAACAAACCCACCGAGACAAACAACTATGACATTTAGGTTTTTCGCTCCAGCAACCTCAAGATCACAATCACAGACGCTATTCTGACCCGTTTTCAGAGTTTCTCTGTTCTGCAGGATCTGATCGTCAAACGATCCTCTCCCACAGAGACATCCGTCTCCAAACATCCATCGTCTCTTCTTTATAATCAGTGTCCTCGCCCCACAGGGGGCCATGAATAATGCACGACACAAGAAGACACAAGCAGACAGTGGCTTTCAGCCAAAAGAGGATAAATATCCCAAGCTGATGCTAAAACTCACCTAATAAAAACTAAAATAACATGTAAGATTAACTTGGTGGAGTGGGTTTACCACCAAGAGAAACAGAAAAACATGAAATTAGGAGAGCAAAAAACAAAGTTTGATGAGTTATGTTTAAATATTCTTAAAATGAGGTAAGTTAGCTAAACTTTCAAAACATATTCATGTCAAAAGTTTTGTCATTTGCAAGAGCTTAACTCATTTTAAAATGATACAGTGCTCATATGCTAAAGACTAAGAGAGGAAGAGTTTTTAAAAATTATGAATACATTAGCAGCAGCTTAAAAAAAGCATATGCCAAAATATCAATTTAGCTGATTTTTAGCAGAGATACTCTGTACCAAGGGCTGCACAATATATTATCATCGCCTTGTCACTAGTTGTGTTTCCATTGACAATAATTGTGCAAATTAGGATTATGAAAATTAATGTGCTTAACAGAAAAACAGCATTTTTTAAAAAAAGAACCTTTTTTTAATGTAAAAGGTTTTTGTGCTAGGATGAAGTGGTGAATCAAAATTAGTATAATTTGCAAAACTGCAATGGAAAATTTTTTTTATCATAATGTTACTACTGGCAGAAATGACAAAGATGATGACACAGCATCTTTTTGATGACTTATTGCATTAACAAACGTATTCAAATGTGATTTTAATTGTATCTCTTATTTAATGGAAATGCCACAATTGCAAAATTGTTGTTGTTTTTTTTAATTAGTGGAATATAAACAAAGTTTTGTGCACATTCATAATGGAAACACAACCATGGGTAATATGCATATTGCAAAGAACTGCCCAGACTGTAATAAGTAATGGCTATTTTTTTTAGCTTCCATGCATTAAAGCTCTGTGTGCTATTAATACATTTGTTAACACTTGTTGTTTAATGCAGAATAAAAATGTTTTACAAGAGAAAGAGGGAGCAAATTGATTAATTTATTTTTTTTTAAAATACAACTAAGCCCAAAACTCTTTGCTATAAAACCTTATTGAGTTGGAAATAATGGATAAAATTGTGCTCTAGTAGCTGGATAAACTACTCACAATCAACCAAAAGCAGGAATGTATAAAAAAATGTAATTATTTATTGCATGTCATATCGTCATAGTAACTTTCACCAATATTATTGCATATTTTCCTAATACTGTACTGCCCTATTATTAACATGACTAATAAAACTTTTGTTAAGTCTGTTGGTTTTGGTGTCCCACCAACATCTGGCGCTCTTTACAAAACCCTCGGGGTGCGCCCCTGGCATTTTGCCTTCACTCAGCGAAATCTTCCAGGTTGCTATAAAAGCCTTGAACTCTGCAGTTGAACTATCCCAATCAGTTGGGTGGAGCGCTGATGTTGGCTACAGTTCAGATCTTCTAAACCACAGTAATGAATAACAGAACAGCTCACACCTTATGTCCATATTTTACATTCAGCGTAAACCCAAAAAACACAGCATGCTGATGAAATAAGATGTCAGGTCTACAGGATGAGATTTATTATTTAGTAAATAAACATGCATAGCTGTCCGCGGGCGGTTTATAATGCCAGGCGTGACTGACAGCTGAGCTTTCAATTAACATGTTGTATTTGTCATCTGTCAGTTGCGGACGTCGCCTTTGAAACACGAAGCAGAAATTAACGAGATTTGTTCTGCTTCACCAAAAAGACGGAAAACCGCTGAGAGGAACTAGAAACTAATACTTCATTTTAACCCATTTAATGTCGAATCGCTAGTGAAACGTCTGCCTTGGCGTCAGTGGATGTTGCTACCAGGCTAGCATTAGCTAGCGCCCAGCCGAACAGGAGACACATCTGGCCACCTTTAGGAGCCGCACCGTCATTTTCCTTACACTTCCACGCGCTAGCTGTAAGTGCCACTGCTACGACGGAACAGACGTTACGACGCAGCGCGTTCAGGACGTACTTACGGCTGAGGAGAGAGGCTGACGGGCGGAGAGCTCAGCATCAGACACCTTGCCGAGGATGTTGTTGTTGTTGTACGGAGTGTAACGCAAGCGCTACCCGCAGTCAGACAGACAGGCAGGGGTCGTTGCCGCCGCTCTCCCCGAGCCCGGGCTGAGTGTGTCAGCTACACCGACCACGAGCTCTAGCGCCATCTATCGTCCGTCTACCGTCCATGTTTCACTTTGTGTTTAGCGTGACACACCAACAGAAACGAAAATGTGAAGGGTGCGACGGTGTGTTAGGGTCATTGTATACAGGAAAAAAAAAATACATTTCCGCCCAAAACATTCAAAAACTTTCTAGAAAAATCGAGGATTTTTTTTTATTTCAAAAGTTGAAATTTTGCTAAAAAAAAATAAAAGAAAAAAAAACCTCAGACATTTTTAGATTAATCAGAAAATTTCTAGAGAAAACAAGAAATTTTTTGAGTCTGATAAGTAAAAAAAAAATTGCCAGAAAAAACTCAAATTTTCAGATTAATCTCTGAAATGTTCAAGAAAAAGTCAAAAATTTGCTAGAAACTCAGAATTTTTTTTTTAATTTAATCTCAGGACGTTTCTAGAAAAAACAGGGAATTTTTTGAGTTTCAATTAAGATTTTAAATGTTGCTAGAAAAGAACTCAGACATTCTGAGATTAATTTCAGTCATTTCTTTAAAGAAAAAAAAAAGGAATTTTCTGAGTTTGAAAAGCCAAAGATTTGCTAGAAAAAACTAATAAATTTCTCTCGGAATAAAGAAATATTTTCTGAGTTTGAACATTTAATCTAAGTCACTTTGGGCTACATACTACACAGTGTGAAAAAGAAAAAAAAAACAGGACTGGTATTGAGACCTATGTTTCTACCAGATTTGTGCACCGAGACTGAGAATTTTCCAAAACAGGTTCTGTGAACATCAGCTTACATATCTTGTCACAAATTATAAAGTGGATTTATGCCTAGGCTTGAACTAGGTCATCCTAACATACGCTTTGATGTAAACCATTTAAGCTCTTGTTCTATCTTCCTCTGAATAGTTAGCTGTTTATTTCCCACTGCACTGCATCCAATACCTCTGGCCCTTTTGAAGAAAAGCATCCCCATAGTATCATGCTGCCACCACCATGTTTACTCAAGTATATAGTAATTTTTCTTCACATTCTAAACACTCTTCCATAAAAGCCAGATTTGTGTAGCTCACAGGGTTGTTCTGAAAACAGATTATCTACCTGACCTGTGGATTTCTACAGCAAAAATTTGACAAAAATGTGAAAAAAATGATACAAACAACTTTAAATCACATTTTCTTTGTCAATGACCAAGAAAGCAAATAATAGCTTTATTAATCAATCTGATTTATGACCAAATGACAGAGCACCAATAAAACCTGGGCTAGATGTAAAAAAGTATGATATATTTTGCTTTTAAATTAACATATCTAACTTACATATTTCATAAAGCATGAGATTTCACATGCACGAACAATCATGGACTCACAAATATAAAAATACAAACAGCTGCTGTTATATAATGAAACAGCATTGCATTGCTTTTTTCCTTGGTTTGCTTCACATAAAGACGTACGCAGGTCGTTACACTGCTACTGCAATAAACTGACTAAATAAAACAGCAGCTGTATTATCAAGTGAAGCACACTAGGATGTTGGAGGTATGAGATCACTTGCATAGCCTGAAGCTTCAGTGATGGATGAAGAGCCTCTATTTATGTATATTTATGTCCAAACTATGAAGTCACTGTAATATAAATTAAAAAAATTATATTTATAGCAGAAACTTTTAAGCTATTTCAGTAACAGAACAGATGGAGAGTTTGTTATACTCTTATGGCTATTTATCTATCTTACTGTTCTGTTTCATCATATTATTGAACACATGTTTAGTTGTGCTGTTATTTTAGCCCCAGCCTTCCCTCTGCGTGTTCTCCAGGATCTCCTCGTAAAGCCAGCTCTGTATAAACTCCTGACTCTTGTCCATCAGCTGGAAAAGTCGAAGGTACTCCTCTGGATAGACGTTTCCAGTCAGGATGTCCTCCGGCAAGCCCAACTCAGATAACAGTTTGCTCCCACTGTCAGGTGACCACACACTAAAAAAAAATATATGAAAAAAATCAAACAAATAAGAGGCATGATGAAAGAAAACCACACATGCTTTGACAAGATGAACAAAATTATTAAAAACATGCTGCTAATACTTCCATTTGGATCTTAACTGCTTCTAAAAATAGTGCAAGCACTTTAAAAAAACAACATCCAACTGTTTTTGACAGTAAGTTTATGTTTTTTTGATTCTTGTTCATGGAGTAAGTATAAAACTAAATGTTGGTTCCAGTTCTTCTGGGCCACTAAGTAGATGGTACTTTCTAATTTCGCTCTAGATTTGTAAAGTATAAAGCTAAATGTTGGTCCTCCATGTTTGATTCTTGTACTGGGTTGCTAAGTAATAAACTAACAGGAGTTTTTCTTGCTCCAATATTAAGCTAAATGTTGGTCTAAAGTCATAAGTACTCCACAGTTTACAAACGTAATAAACTAAAAAGTATAAAGACTAAAATATTATTATCTAAGAATAATTTTGTGCAAAAAAAAAAGAACAAATATGCTCATGGATCAATCATAACCTGTTCAGGGAAGCATAACATGTTTAAGAAATCTGCAGGCTTTCTTCAAAGTGTGAGGCTTTGACGCTGCGTGTGTGTGATGTGAGCGCTAGCTTCGCCTGATGCCGTCTGCTTACTTGAGCCTGTCGATGAGTTTGACCTTCCGTTTTGCCAAACACTGTTTGACCATCATCAGCAGAGTTGAGGCGTTGGAGGGCATGAGGCCTGAGGAGAACAGGTCGGCCCGGGGACGCAGGCGAACCAGGCACAGGTAATCGTTTGGAAGCTACATGGAGAGAAAAAGGCCAAATGTTGCATTAAACACTTTAAATGTTTATATCACTGCTGATAATGGACTGGCTCTGTTACCTTCCCCTTGGAGTTACGTACACTCTGCCTTGAAGACACAGCAAACGACTCCCAGGGCTCCTGAACACACAGATAAGGAGGTGGAGGAATGAAATATCAACAAACATTTCCTCTCTGATCTCATGATGTGTTGCAGACATGGATCAGTGACTGGCATGAAGGTACCGAAAGGTTTTAAAAAGTTACAGTTTCACAACACAAACTAATTTTCCATTCTGTTATTCCCTGTTTTAAACTTTAATTTCCAAAGAACATTTAATACTAGAGCTGGAAAACATTTTAAATATCCAAAATAACTAAACAGAAGAACCGATATTATAAATGCAATAGATTATGAAGTGTTAAAAAAACAAAATTGCTTTTGAAAACATTAATAATGAGGTTCAGACAGGAAAAAATGCAACACTGCCAGGTAGGAATTTTGCTAAAAAAACAAAACAATCTACTTTATGTCTAATCTTCTCAACAATATTACTTTAAATGTTACTCAAAATACAGAAACAAACAAGCAAATCAAAATGTTCTTGCTCATTTTATTCGACCAACTGATTTACTGCTTATCTGGACGGTCTTGCCAGAAGTGAATGAATATATCTATCTACATATTCTTATATCAGCAAACTGTATAAAAACTGCCATAAAATCATCTTATTTCCAAGAAAGCCAGTAGTTTTTATGCATCCTCAAATATCAGATGCTTTTATTACATTTTCAAAGGATTTTTGTAGGTAATTATTCAAATTTTATACTGTTTAAAAAAACATTATTGGCACATTATTGTTATTAGCAAAAATGTTGATGGTACCGACAGGTTAAGTAGCTTGCTGGCTGCACACTGTTAATCAGGTGGCTGAAAATAGGACAAAAAGACTGGAAACTAAAAGAGCATCACTGATTTAAGGCACAGGAGGCAGATCTGTTAAGAAGTCCGCCAAAGGAGCAAGGAAGAGTAATTCAGCAACTAACATTAACTTATTATACTTGTGTTTCCAGATATTTATGCTATAGATAATATTTTACTGTAATAATCTTAATCATATTTATTGAGCAGCAGTGGGGGTGTTTATTTTTGGATGAAATAAGATCATGTTACACTTCTTTTTAAATATAATTTAGCGTTAATGCAGATATTACAGTATTACAATAGAGCCACTGTATTTTTATTGAAGGTTTTCATACAGTGAGAATCTCATGTCAGCCTATTGCTGATGTATTGACCCTTGCAAACTACGTCACTTAATCATTCAAGGCGCCATGATGGATGTCGGAAATGAGAATCGGGAGTATTGAACAAAGCGACTGAAATTGTTTTCCAAAGTTGTTTTTGCCAGTTTATTCATGACTTCCACTTGTTCGAGTCGAGCTAATTTGTCTGTGAACGTAACACACATGGTTAGGGCTCACAGACGGCGGTATTTACGAAAGTTGGAAACAGCTAGCTTACAAACTGATCCATACTTCCCTCCTGACGTGTTGATCAAATTACCGATTTTGCCTGAATTCACACCACATGATTTATATCAGTATGTTATAAACGGCATCTCCCCTTAAACCGAGGAGCAGCATTAAAAACGTACAGAAGACGAGACGCTAACCGATTTTTTTTTTTTCATAGATGCTAGGCTACATGACGGTGGGGCGCTGTTTCCCTGGTTACTAATGGTTAGACATACCTACTCCATAATGTGATATTTCATATCATTCTAATCATACTTACTTATAAAGTTTATGAACGTTAATCTTCTTACCTTGTAAAAAGCGTTAGCTGCAAATCTGAGGTTACACCGATGGCTGAAAGTCATTATGACTGACAGCTGCTATCCATCTCCGCCGTATCTTCCCTCATTAAAAGTTATAAAATAAAATGACAGGTTTGGTTTTCACCCTTGTCTGTTTGTGCAGCCGACTGTGCAGCATCCTATAATCATTTATACTGCGGAGTCAACTAAGTAGAAGTGATTTTGGGCTACCAGATGTCCGTGTTTTGACAGGCTTTAAGCATCGGTTGTTTTGACGTCTGTTATGGTGGAGCGGACGGAGTTCTGAAGAGCATGACGTCACGTGCAAAGGGTCAATAGGAACACAAAAGATAAAAACCATAGGTACTAACTTAAAGGAAAAGTGTACCTTGTGCAGAAGTTTGATATCACACGACATCTGCCAGAGGACGCCGAAGGCTCTGTAGAAGAGCATTTCACCAGGTCGGGACATCAGTTTCTGATGGATTAACAAACAGGTTTTACACAACCTGATCAGTTCATAACCAAACCTCACATCAATAACAAAGTGTAAAAAAGTGTAGGAATGCCTGTTTAAAATCTGCATCAAATGTTATAAATAAAAAGAAACACGTTTATTATTGTTATTTACCATGTACTCGCTCTCGTTGATGAAGAGGTTCAGCTCTATTCTGCCGTATCTGTAGACAGACAATCGCTCAAACAGAGCGTAAACCATCTTCAGCAGCGTGCCACGCCCGTTACGCTCTGGCAGGAACCCCACTACCTTCAAAGGCACGTCTGCAGAGGTTCACAAATACACACAATAACAAATGCTTTTCAGCTTTTTGAAAATAAGAGACACACAAACACGCTGTTTTAGACATGTTCAAGTTGTCAAGTTGAGGATTCATAGAAGGGATGCACAATATTGGATGTTTGGTCGATATCCTATATGCCAATATTATAAAACTCATTTAGCTGATTACCAATACCAATAACAATATTTGTCCCAATACCTACTTACTATATGGCTTTCTCTGCTGTGGAATTAAAATACTGCATTATCTTTGTCAATTTAGCCTGATACCAAATGCAAATGTTAAAAAGGAGGCTGAAAATGATGGAGCACTTTCAACTTGCATTATGTTTAATGTCAAACTTATTCATGACATCAGCTCTCTTTAAGACAATGACACTCAAACAGTTCAGATCTGACATTATGCTGTGCTTCAGGCATCTTTGTCACTGGTTTGTCATATAAAACCAACGCCTTTTACATCTGTGAGTTATTTTGACTGAATGGCCGATGTCCAATATTAAATTTTACAGCGAATATCGGCCGATACCGATACCATGCCCATAATAAGGAAAGTAAGGAATTGGAAGTCATTCAACCTTTGCAGGAGTCTTCAGTAAAATCTGCATCTTTTTCTCCTCACCATCAGTCCAGGCAGCCTCTGATATTCCCAGGTCGGTGAACAGTTTATCGGTAAACATGGTCGGAGGTTTCACGTTGCCGCAGCCAAAGGGGTCCAGCCTGAAGAAGTCGCAGTGAACCACCTCCAGCTGACCATCAAGACGCGTCTCCAGCTCCTGAAACATAAACCTGTCATCTATATCTTACCTTAAAAAATATATTCTATCAAAAATGAATTTGCCAATAACTATGTTTAAAAGAGGTGAAAAAGAATGTGATCCTAAGAGGAAGTTAATTTACCTGGAGGTCAGGTAAGAAGCTCCTGTCTCCCTCCAGAGCAACGACTCTCTGAGCTCCAGCATTCAGCAGTGCTTTCGTCAAAACTCCAGGACCTGCAAATGAGACATTCACAACAAACCGAACTGCAAATCTTCTACAATGTAGGGCTGCAACAAATAGGTATTTTAGTAATCAATTATTCAGATGATTAATCCGATCACAAATTTGGCATATTCTGAAGATTTTTAATTTAACTACTTCAGCCATTTTTATACAATATCAGAAATACAGTAAAAGATGCAAATATATAAAATTAAATCATTGCCTAAAATGCAATAACACAGTATTTCTGTAGTAGCAACATAGTAGTAGATCACGTGTAGGAAAGTATGCATCTCTGGTTAAATAATATATCTCTAGAATCAACATGTAAAAAGTCCTTTCTGGTTGACTTAACATCAATACAATGTATTTATCTGCTGAATAATTTCTGAAGTAACAGTTTAATAACTGGATGCAAAAGGTTAAGAATTAGTTGGGTTTTTTGGGGGTTTTTTTACAGAATTTGAACCAAGTGAATCTAAACTATGCCACTTGAAAAGTTCTGGGTTAAACATATTCATAGATAAAGAACGTTTATTTCATCTTAAATTAAACATCTACAATTTTTTGTACAGTTTTGGCTTAATTACTGCTCTGAGTATGTTGTTATTTCAGCAAATAGCCTTTCTTTGAGTCAGTTTACTTTAACAATTAATCAATTACTAAATTAGTGGATAATTATTCCAATGATTAAATCATCACGATTATTCTGATTTCAGCCCTCATGCAAAGTTTTCTGAAGGTTACATCACAGATCTGTTGTTTCTCACCTGGATTACATTCGAAGATGATGGTCTTAGCGTCCTGCAGGTCGGGCACCAAATGCTGTGCGACCACGTTGGCCAGATCTGGATTAACTATAAAGTGTCTGATTTTTTTACAAGCCTGTGCACGGCGTACATTTTCCTCCACCTCCCCAAGATCCAGGTAGTCGTAGCGGCACAAAGGACGAAACTGGCCCTGTGAAAAAGATATTAACTGTGACTAACTAAACAAATGTCAACAAATAGTGAAAGAAAATGAAATAATTAACTTCATAATTGTCATATCGATCAGAATCAAAAATTTTGACCTTCTACAATATATGAGAACTAGACTGTGGCATCATTTTCAGCCTATAAACACATCAACCAATGAAATTTAGTTTTTCTGAGTTTATTAATATTCACTGTTTTGAAAATGACTGTCTTCTTTACATATTTTATCCTCCACTTATGCACTTCTAAATGAAACCTGTGGGTTAAGAATGGCGTCATTTAAAAAGGAAAAAAAAAATTAAGTAAATAAAAGCCTAGAGTCTAATAAGCCAAATTACCAACCTGTACAGCTGCTGCAGACAGGTTCCTGTGTACCAGCGCTGACGAAGGGGATGTTCTCTCTGAACGGGGCTGATGTGAACTGGGACCCATCGAGGGCCGACCGGGACCAAAAGAGTCAAGGCTGTAGGCCCTTTTAGGAAGATTAGGGCCCCCAGGGACAGAGGTTGTTGGGGCCAGCGCTGCCTTTCGAAAACATGATCTACTTCTAATGGTGTGGCAGCAAGAGGAGCGCACCATCAGCTCCAGCACTCTACAAATCTGAGTGGCCATGGTGGATCAGCAGACATAAAGCACGATGGAAGGTAGGGAAGAGACCTTTGGGAAATGTCACAGCCTAAAAGAAAAGTAAGATACAAGAGAAAACCTGGATTGAAGGGAATATGTAACACTTAACTGGAAGCACATGTTACATCCATTTCTCAATCTGCACTATTTCTTTACCCCGCTTAAGCATCGACTTATTATGTGGCTAAGAATAATATTTACAAGTAAATGGGTAAATACGGGTAAATAAGTTCAAGCTAAGACAATTAGAGCTGAAAAAACTACAGAAGTGCCCAATTCAGTACATTTTGTTCAGTTAGCAAGTTGCTATTGCTAACAGAACTTCTCAGAAACACATCGACTTGGAAAAGGAGCACAGCCAAGTTCGACATTGTTACTATTAGCTTTAAGAAAAGACAGACAAACTGCGTATTAACGATAACAAGCTGCTATTTAAGTTAGCTAGCCGGGCTAGCCGTGCTTTTACATCCCTGGAGTGCTAAAGGAAATACCGATGTTATCACAAAAGCGTTACCACTAACCTCCCGCTAACCTCTTCGTAGATGGTCCGGTATTTTTGTTCCGGACGGGATCAGTGTGTCAAAACGTCCCTCTGTGCCTGATATCGGCAGTAAAACGGAGTGACATTGAGCTGCATCCTGACCCTCTGCGCATGATGTTTTTGCAACACTCGTGGTGCCGCAGGCGCATGGGATTTACGTCACTCTCCAGTGACAGTTACCTGCCTCAGCGCGACCGCCATATTTTGAGTGGCAGAGTATGTCCGTTACCCAAAAGACACAATAAATTACGCTCAATGGATTTCTATTTTTCATATGCACAGTATGCTAACATTGTACTTGACTTGACCTTATTCTGTCTGTGGCAAGACATAAATTCTCTTAGTTACTTATAGACGCGAATAGTAAAAAATAAAATTATTTTAATGTACGGTAGTCATTTTACTTCCTAGCATCATCTCTTGTAATTACATATAGCTACTTAATAACATGGGAAATCAGTTTAATGAGTTTGAAGTCAGCATGTGTTATTCAATGAGGCATGCCATGAAAACATTTACATTATTTTTATGTTTCTTCAATGTTCACTCAAATGGTTTAATCTGCAGAGAAAATACAATAGACCCATTAAACCTAGAAGAGCAGTTTCACTCTGACGCCATTCAGTCAAATACTGTACATTTTATAGTGCAAATAAGTTACATTAATAAGTTGGTAAATAAGTTCATCATATAGTTCGAAAATTGTAGCGTGAGCGCTCTGAGCGGCAGACTATCTTTGACGTATTTCTCCGGTAACCTTGTCAACAGGAATTTAAGAGAAAGTAAACAGGTGGTGAACACAATAAACGCACTGTATACGCTTTGCAGCAGGGAAAACCAAATTTGTAAGTATTTATATGTTTGGTAGACATTTATATGTTAGCTTGATAAAATCCAGAGCAACTCACATAATTTTTTAGTGTAGCATTAAGATATACTGTATGTATCAGCTATTAATGTATTTTTCTTTCCGTTGTATTTCAGTTATTTAAAAAAAATCTTTTGAACATGCGAACTCCATGCAGAAAGAGTCAAACCCAGAACTTTTTGCTGCATGGCAGAGTTACCATCTGCGCCACTCTGTAGCCCTAAATTCAATATATTCCCTGGTACTATCAATGGCATATTTAAATAATCATAAATAAATGCTTAAAGGTAATTTAAAAATGAAATATATATAATGATGGCTGCCAATCTTAAAATACTTAAAGATATATTTAAGGAGCATGAAATAAATCGAAGAACTATTGTTTTTTTTCGAAGCAACATGCCACTTACAACATGGCGGAGAGGTTGACGTACGATCCTGTCGTTGACAGGGCGTCACATGTTTACAAACACCAATCAGAAGCCTGAGGAAGTCGTTCCGCTAACATAATATGAATGTTGGAAAATTTTAAAAAAGCAAGACGGATTTTGATCAAATGTATGATTCGTTAGAAAAATAAACATGTGATATATAATGCAAAAATATGACACGTTTTCTTTATACGAAACCTCTTTGTCATGCGCGTGGCTGTTGTACATTTCTGTTAGCGTATTAGCATAGTTTGGCTACGGAAGTAGACAAAGCAGCGCTGTGAAAAGCGCAGCGGGCAGCACAGCCCCCTTCATTGTGACAGTCAGTGTGTAAAGGTGTCGCAGTAAGCTTCTTCTGTTCGTCTGAGTGTCTGCTGGTACCATGGCGCGGGTAGAGACAACCTCCAGCAGGCCGTACCATCTGGTCGTCTTCGGAGCCTCTGGCTTCACGGGGCAGTTTGTGGTGGAGGAGGTTGCCCGGACGGCGTCCGAGGGACCCAAGGGGAGCCTGAAGTGGGCCGTGGCTGGCAGGAGCAAGCAGAAACTGGAAAAAGTTCTGGAGCAGGCCGCTGGAGTCCTCAGTATGTATCCGATTAGTCACATTAGTTGTGCAGATTGTTTCTAATGCAGCAGCAGGTATGACTATTAGGTCAATTTGTTGATTTTTAGACAAAGAGAAGGCATTCTAGTTGGTGTGGAAGGCTTGATTCAGAGATGTTGCTTAACTCAAGGTGATGAAGCAATTCATGCAGATTGAACAGTTGGACATGACTTTGACCCTGTTACAAACTGCATTAAAATGGACGCATGAAATAAATGTCGTAATAATATGTTTATTGAGCATTAGACTCAACTTTAAACATGCACATGTGCAATAAAGCAAAACAAAACAGCATTATTCTCTTACACAAAATAATCTACACTATATGTCCCTGATTACAATCGTGTTAAAAATTCATATCTGAGAGTTTATTTTTAACTGGCTGTAATTTTAATTTCTAAACTGATGATACCTTTTTTATTCTGTTCATTGGCTAGTAATTTTTTTTTATGTTACACTTTTTCCTGATCGCAAATTATTCCAAAAATATCTGACTTCACAATAATGTAGAGTATTTACACACAGGTTGATGTTTTCAAGCCTTCATTTCTATTATAATGAAAATAACTTGCAGATAATTAATATTTAGTGTTCAGAAGATAGAATACTTCATTAGGAGAATATTTATCTACCAACATGCTCATGCATTCCTTTAGCTTTTCAATTGCTAATCAATTGAAAATCATTACAACTCAAAATTCCAGTAAGAAATCAGTTACTAAGTTGTGTTTCATTTTCAACAAAGACAGGAATTGCATTCATTTTAATGCAATTATGACATGGAATAATGTCAACCAGACTGATGGAAAATCCAGTTCAGTTGCAAATCGGGAGCAGCAGCTATTAATTTGTCATCCTGGTAACAAAAGTTTCCAGAGGATTAGAGGGTAATTCTCTGGTCTCCTCCTCTTCGACAGCTGAGGGGACATACCAGCTGCTAATGCACCGGCCTGTCCCACCGCAGTTATCTAGTTGGAAGAAAAATGTGTCCTTTGCCTTGCAGACGCCTCAGACTGCTACTGAAGCATATTTGTAATAACTGGCATAGCTGTTACTATGGTAACTCCTTCAATGGCTTTATCCAGAACATTAGATCCGACTCATTAATCATCTGTGCTGTTTCTCTTTTTATTTACATTGTATTTATTTTCAGACTGAAACAGGACGGACTGAAAAGCAGCTTTAATGATTCATGCTTTTGTTGTTTTGTTCTCACTAAGTTTAAGGAATCTGACAGTCAAGCCTTCACAGAATGTTTCTGTAATTCAGTCAGTTGCGTTTCGCCTCACGTCTTTTAGGTTTACCTGCTTTGGGTTCGTATTTAAATGTAAATTTTGCCTTTTTATTGGACCAGGTGAATCGATCTCTGAATGTGATCAAAGGCCCACATCTTTATGAGTCCTTTGTTTATTTTTTGAGCTGGTCAATTAAGCTTTAATTTGAATTTATTGTAGAGGTATGAAAACTTATATTATAGGGTGTCATAATCTATGCATGGGGGTTGCTTTCCATGAGCTAAACATTCATTCATTCATTTGTCGAAATGTTAAAATTTACTAGATTTGTTAATTGTAATTTGTAAATTAATTTCCAAATTAGTTTAGCATGTTTTCAGCATGTAGTAAGATATATATTTTTATATTTTGTATAATTATTGGAGCAATGTTTTGAAAACCTACATATCTTTTTTAAGAGCCATTTTGACAGGAAAGATTTGCTTTAATTCAGGATACTAAAAAAATATAATTATTCCACTGCGCTCCTCTTGCCTAAAAAAATCTAAATGTTAAGCGAAGGACCAGATTATTTACAAACATGGTTATGTGTTTTAACTGTTTTATTTCTAATTAATTTCACGAATAAAACTTGCAGCTACTGGATATCCAAAATTCAGTTCTTCACGGTATTTGAATGTTTTAAAAAAGAAATGCAGGTTGGTTGTAAAATATGTCCATGTTCTGTACAGTATGATGTTTATAAGATGACATTCCTAACATAAATTTTGATTTATGTTAATCATAATTGTTTTTTTATAAAGTCAGGTTCATTTGTTTTAATCCACAGAGAAATACTCGATGTTTAAGCTGAGTAATTCACTTTTCCCTGGCAGTGAGCTGATCATTTTATTTTATTTATTTATTTTTTTTTTTACCCCTCCAGGGGGTCTTTTGTGGGCTCTAGTGTCCCTTATATGACGGTAGGCTGACAGGAAACGGGGAAGGAGAGGGGGGAAGACATGCGGCAAATGTCGTCGGCTCCGGGAGTCGAACCCGCGACGGCCGCATCGAGGACTCAAGGCCTCCAAATACGGGTCACGCTAACCGCTACGCCACCACGGCACATCCCAGCTGATCATTTTAAACATAATTATATTAGATTAGATGCCCTTCACTTCCTATTTTCCTCCACTTTCTTCAACTAACAGCGGAGCAATATGCTCTCGTAGTTTCACAAACTGAACTGAAAATATGTAAAATATCAGCTCAAAATCAAAAAGCATTAGAAAAACCTACAGGAATACTGAAAAAAAAACTTAACAGTATGACTTAAAAAGATTAAAAAGTGGCAGAGCGCCACAGAAGGAGAGTTTTTAAAGAGTTGTTTGAGTATTTTTCACATTAGATTCAGTGTTTTGAATTCGTCTTCTACAGTCTTGTTCTTTTACTTTTTTACTTTGAATCCCTGTTCAGAAATGTTGTCTTGGACTAAACATTTGTATTTTATTTACCAAAAACAAGAAAGAGCAAGAAGAAGATTCATCAGAGGGTTGGATGACAGCGACTTAAAGTTTTATCACAGTATTTTATAACACTGTTGTGATAACGATAAGAAGTATTTATTACTTATTTTTTAGGTGACTGAATATGCTTCTTTACTCCAGTCACAAAAAGAAGTGTGAATCACTGAACTGCTCACAGGAAATGTATTTAATCATATTTTTCAAATTTATTGATATTTATTGAAATGAAAAAGAAATGGGAGGGGGTTTCGTAAAATTAATAATACAGACAGCTTTGGAGGATTTTAAACATCATTAATTGAAATTTATATAAATCAAAATTCTTAAGAAACTTTTCATGATAAATAATAAGCGATACAATAAATACTCATCCTTAATTCATAACAAACGATGTTTATCGGTCTACACACAGTAAGGTTGTTGTTTTTTTCGCCCATTGTTCTTACAACTTTTGTCCAAACGGCCAGATAAACGTTGATGTTTGGTTTTTATTCTAAATCCAAGTGTTGCTCCGTCGTTCAGGTGTGTTTCTGTTCACAGGTAAGCCTGAGCTCCGGACAGAGGTGGACGTGATCGTGGCGGACGTAGGCGAACCCGACTCCCTCGCAGCCATGTGCAAGCAGGCCGTGATCGTTTTGAACTGTGTCGGCCCGGTAAGCATTCGATTCCACAGAAATGTTGTTGTGTTTGTTCGTTTCAGAGAATTTAATTCTTAACATCACTTTGTCACTCGGCTCTGACATGTTGGCATCTCCTCTTGGCATAAGTGTAGCGCTTCATCTTGCCCTCCTGCTTTCTGTTTTCCTCTGTCGCTGTGGCGTCGCATGCACAGAGGGAACACAGAGCAGCCTGCACTGGCAAGGAGAGACACTGACTGCAGCACACAATCAGCTTCATTGTGAAACAGCCAGAGTCATTTTTACAGTAGCAGTTTTGTGTTTTACACCAAGATGGACGCAGCTGGCTCAGACTCCGGCAACACACTGAAATCAAAAAGAATTCGTCTTCTACAATTAGCCTAAATTTTATCACATTTTTATTCCCTAGAGAAAAAAAGTCATATTATATTTTTAAATTTATTTGGAGACTGTGGTTTCCAAAGAACTAGGAGTGTTTGTTGGTAGGACTGAAACTTGTTATTCAAGTTAGTCAGTCCAGCTGGATTTAAACCAGATATTTATCACTTTAGAACATCCCATAATAATCAGATTATTAATCTGTCACTCTGACTACAACACTGTTCAAACACCGTTAATGTTGTGTTTAGTTTAATTTAAAACCATTTTTATTGTTAAGACATTTATTGAAAATAGAAAAAAATCTTGTGAATACTCTTAGCATGCAGTGATGTCTTAGATCATCTTTGTTACTAGAGCTGGAGCTGTTTGTCAAAGTTTTATATAATTCAATTAGTTTTATATAATTCATGATTAATCGGATTAATCGATATATTCAAATAACATCAACTAATTTAGTAAGCGATTAATCGTTAACTGGAGTATACAGACTCAAAACAAGCCCATTTTGCTGAAAGAACACAGTCAGAGCAGTAATTAAGATAAAACTACACAAAAATACATACAGTTTGCATTTAAGATGCAAAAAAAGACTTTGTCTATAAATATATTTAACCCAGAACTCCTCCAGGTTTAGCTTCACCTGCTTCAACTTCAGTTAAAAATATTCTATTACACACCTTTTGCTATCTGAAATGTTTATTTTCTTCTCTAAAAATTGAATTTAATTATTTATTAGCATCTTTTAATGCATTTCTAATACTTTATTTAATAAAGACCTAAATGCTTTAATGAAAAATGGGCAGAAAAGTGCCAGTTAATTGTCCAACATTTGATAGATTAACTGATTATTAGAGTAATTGTTAGTTACAGCCCTAAACTCTAATGTAAAATATTTATAGTGTCTCCATGTATCAGTTTTAAATGTGGAAAATGACATTCAGCAGCTGTAAATCCTTAGTTGAGTTGTTTGCATTTTGGTATTTAAATAAAATATAACAGCCATTAAAGAGATTTCTAACAACTATAAATTAACTCACAGAACTAACCCGGTCAATGACCCGAAAAGTTGTATTACATCTGCTGATGGTTCTGATAGCTGAAGTGCTGAAGTTCACTGTCTACAGTCGGTGCATGTAAGAAAATAAGTTAAATGAATGAATTATTTATTCAATTAAATTTATTTCTATTATGATAATCTACAAAAAAAAGTTATCTAAAGGCACTTAAATAATCTATTTATAAACAAGTCAGTCCAGTTATATAGTCAAGGCAGGTTAAGAAAAGGACAAAGCTAAAGAGAATCTCATGAAGAAAGAAATGTTAGAATAGAAACTTTATATTGAATTTTAATTGGGGTGTTAGTCAACACTAATTGTTTCTTACCTACAAGGAAAGGCTTTTATTTCTAGATTAGCCCAGTTGTACCAGGTAAAGAGGGACTAAAGTGTGTCAGAAGGGTGTGGATGAGGTTCTGTCTGTCTTTGTGTTCACAGTACCGGTTCTTTGGCGAGCCCGTGGTCAGAGCCTGCGTGGAGAACGGAGCGCACCACATCGACATCTCTGGAGAGCCGCAGGTTAGCGCAACGCCGCCACGCCTCCCTGATGGTGTTGTTTTCTTTAATCTCAGTCTGCGCGTAGATCAGGGATGTCCAAAGTGCGGCACATGGGCCCTTTGTGTCCCTTGAAATAATTTTGTGTGGCCCCTGACTGTGGAGGAGGAAAGGTGCAAATTCGGACCGTTTTGTATTTGTTTAAGGCGAGTTTAAATGTTTTTAAACTGAATTTTATTGTCTTTATTAGTGTTTTTTTCTGTGACTTTTTACCCATCCATTATGTCCAGCTGAACACAGCAAAGTTTTTTTTTTAAAAAAAAGCTCATTTTATAGACCAATAAAATAGAAAATAATTGACCCAAAAAGTTTAAATACCATATTAAGGCAAACGTCATACTAATGTTAGTTTCATCAAAATATTACTTGACTAATTTATTGTTTTGCAAGTAAACGAGAAATGATTCACAATAATATTAGTTTTGTGTTTTTGACTGGAGAGAAAAAGTAAATTTTGGTCCCTGAAGATTTTCAAGTCATGGGATGTTAGCTCTTATGCGATTCAAAAAGTTTGGTGTAGATATTAGCTACTGATTGTTCAAACATTTTTTTTTACACAATTTTCAAAAAATGATTGGAGATTAACTTTTTAAAAATCAAATTAAACGAGGCCTTCAGGCTGAAACATGTGCTGTCCTGTAGATGTCCTGACATTCATCTTTGAAGTTGTTTGTTTGGATTAAATTGGAGACACGCTGATTCTCATGCGGCAGCTGGTTAGGATGAAATTATTTCCAACTCGTCCACATGACAGCAGCTGCTCTCTGCCTGTTGGACAGGGTTCAACACGTCCTGCTGACACGCAAGCTAATTTAAGGTTTCTCTCTTTTGATTCCTGAAATCTTCTCCATTACATTAAAATGAGAGCGATTAAAACTAAATCTGTGTTTAACTTTTTTTAAAAAATGCAACCTCTCATGCAAATTTCACATTTTGCTCATTTTATTTTACTTCCATTTGGGCCTCAGCTCTTTGTAAAAACAGCACAAGCACATAAAAAAAAGTATCAAGCAGTTTTGACAGTAATAAGTTAATGTCTGGAAAAGGAGCCGTTTCAGAAACCTTCCAAATATCAAGTCACAATCAATGTGTGCTGCGCTGTTACCTAGCAACACAAGCCTAGCCCATCACCTTGCAACCCAAGTGGAGCTCCAGCATGTTTGGTCAGCTGGTTTTTACCGCTGTATTTGCTGTACAATGGCTGCTGGAAGAGACAAGTGTTTTGTTTTTGACTTGCCATCCAGAAACCACCCCAGCATTCTTGCTGGTTGTGCAGGAGGCTCCACTTCTGCTTTTCAAAGATGTACGGTTCTATAATCGTGCATTTGTTTGCAGCTATTCTTATGTGTGAGTGTAAATGTTGAGATGGGGGCGTGGCCAGCAGCAGCTTATTTGGATTTGAAGTGACAGGACGCCCTAAAATGAGCTCATTCTGCAAGGAGATGGTCACGGGCAGAACTGAGCAGATGGAAATCTCATTATATAAGAATGATTTTGTACAAAAAATGTAATAAACATGTTTTTTATAAACCTATCCGAACCTGTTCAATGAAGCGTAAGAGCTCACCTTTAATATTCATTGTGTTTAAAAATATGTTAAATTAAATGCAGTATATGAGAATCACTGGAGTGTTTTTTGTGTTTTTCTTCTGGGTGTTTTTGTCGGACAGTTTTTGGAGGGCATGCAGCTGAACTACAGCAGCCAGGCGGCAGAGAAAGGCGTCTTCGTCATTGGAAGCTGTGGGTTTGACTCCATTCCTGCAGACATGGGAGTCATCTACACACGAGATCAGTTCAGGGGTAAGACTGGATATATTCATCTGAACAGATTCAGTAAATACAGTACATATTTAATCTAACCATTATCTTCTTGACTTAAAACAAACTCCTGTTTTCCAGAAATATTGTAAGTTGGTTTTGTTTTATATCAAGTGTACATAGATATTTGCACTAGAAGCTGTTTTTGCAGTTCTCACCATTAGCATTATGCTAACCTGTCTGTGTGAACAGGCACCCTGACTGCTGTGGAGAGCTTTCTGACTATCGGCATAGGACCTGAGGTACGTCAGATACTACATTACCCATAAGTCTGTGTACTGAGCCAGCTTGTTGATTCAGTCTTTTTCTAATTTTCGTTGTCCTTGTTAGTGATATATCTGCCTAGCACTTCATCAGGACTTGTGTCTGTCTGTGTTCATTCGTCAGGGTGGGTGTATCCATGACGGGACTTGGCAGTCGGCCATCTTTGGCTTAGCCGACAGCCCGAATCTCCAGAGTCTAAGAAGAAAGTTTAACCACAAACCTCTCCCCACTGTTGGCCCCAAGCTGCGGCGCAGGTACAGTGGCTTCTATTTTATTCTCACCAAAACGTTATCCTCAGAAGAAAATACGGGGCAATGTTGGAAAAAAATATGTTAAAGATTGAAAAAGAGCTGAGACTGGGGCAGGAAAATGAGCCTAATCACACAATTAGAACTACAATGTTTTGGATCAAAGCATATTAATCTGCAAAAATGGCCCAGTCAAAGAAAATCTGTGCAAAAAAAATAAACATTTGTGTCCACAGATGCTCCCTATTTGAGCTGACTGAGTGTATCCAAACCTAGAAATTATTGTTTATTTGTCCAAACTGGTAGAAACTTTGACTGTCACATAAAATCCCTATAAAGTCAATATAAAAAACTTTTAGGACTATTAAAAAACCTTAAAGAAACTCACCATTGAACTAGATATTTCTTTAGGTTAAATCTGTGTTGTTGTTAGCAGTAGCAGTGTTATTAACATATTGTCCTTTCTATAGCTGGACATGTAGAAGTACAAAAATGAATCTGATAAAGTGGCATTTTTCCACAACTGAGGTGATTCTCAGTTAGTTTTGAGTCTAAAACTGGTTATTTATTGAAATTGCAGGCATTCTGAGGACAAACAGGAGGTCTGAAAAAAGCTATTTAATAATCCTTCTCAGTAAGTGTTCATAAAATGTGACTGTCACATTTCTGCATGTTTGCAGGGGAGCGCTGTTCTACAGTAATGAGATCCAGCAGTACGCGCTTCCCTTCATGGGTTCTGATCCGTCCGTGGTGAAAAGAACCCAGCGTTTCCTGGCAGAGGAACATCAAGCCACGCCGGTCGGTGCCACAACGCAGCGTTTTAATAAGGAAACTGGAAAATATCAGCCAATAAAACCTATTTTTACTAGTGATTCAATTCTTAACAGTAATAGTTCTGTAAGATCTCTCCTCCACACTGCAAAGGAATTTCAAAACTAGTTCAACTTACTTGAATCAAACATTTTAAACTTGATTTAAGATCTTTTTACTTCTTAAGGACAAACCTTGACTTGTTTCAAGATATTCCACCTTGAACTATTAATTTAAAGTAGATCTGATGGCTGGAAAACGTATCTCCATATATTAGTCAATACCAATAATTATTGATTAGTGTTGTGCTTTAAATATCTTTAATGGTACAAAACTGGTGGAGTGAGCTTTCATGTTTTATCCACAGTTTTTACTCCATGTCATCGTTTAAACAGTTATGAGTCACAGTGGGGAAACTTTAAACTGCTGCTGCGGCAGTTACTCCTACATGCAGTTGCTAGGTAACCAAAGAGTGAGTGAGTTGCTAGGTAACCAAAGAGCGAGTGAGTTGATTCCACTCACTTTGCTTACCAGGCCATGAGAGGTTGAGAGGTTAAAAAGTCTTTCCTCTACATCCCCCAGAATGCCGTGCGGTGCTGGATCGGAGTCCAGTGAATATTTCATATATTGAACATCGGATTTTCTATCAGATGTATTATCTGTTGATATTGATCATGTATCTTTCACAATATTTGTTATTGATTTATTTTTCAACCCTAGGAACTGAAAATAAAACAAGCCACTCTTCACCTTAGAAACATTTGACTTGTTTTTAAAGATTTTTGTCCATCCCTGTTTCTTAAATCAGCTTTGAAGCCCAAATATTTTATTTATTATAGACTGTTAAATGTCATAGGGGGCTGGATTTTGCTGAAATGACTGTTTTTTTCATGTTAAACCCAAATGTTTAAAGTAATCAATGAGATTAGGTAGTTTGAACTAAATATTTGAATGATTTCCTCCTGCTATAAATCCCAGGTCCAGTATGGAGCGTATGCTGGAGTTGGAGGTATTGGCAGCATCATCAAGCTGATGTTTGCTGGCATGATGTTCTGGTTGTTGGTCAAGTTCACTTGTGGACGCAACCTGCTCATGAAGGTAAACGAGGAATATGCATTAAGCACTGTCTATGCAGTGTAACTCTGGTTTTTAAATCTAATTTGTTAATTTCTCTGTTTAGTATCCAGAGTTTTTCTCCTTTGGAATGTTCTCGAAAGCCGGACCAACCAGAAAGCAGGTAAAACAATGCAAGATGTCAGGATTAAACACCCATTTGCTTAAATATGCAAAACAAAACTCATTGAAATCAATATGTTTCTGTTAGATGGAGGGATCATCCTTCCAGTTATCCTTCTATGGCGAGGGTTACACAAACGATCAGGACCCCGCGCTGGGAAAACCTAACGCCAAGATCCGCACTCTAGTTCAGGGACCAGGTAACCACTGTGGAAAAAAAATCAAAATTCAGAAATGGAAATTAACTTGCAGTTAGTGAGTAAAGCTCATCTAATTTTATTTTTTATTACTCAGAGGTCGGATATGTGGCCACGCCCATTGCCATGGTGCAAGCTGCTCTCACGATTCTCAACGAACCGGCAGCTTTGCCCAAGAAGTGAGTTCCCACTCTAACACTAAACACACCACTGACTTTTAAATTCAGTTTGTCACTTGTACTTTCCATATAAACCTAATAATAACTAACACGATTAGCACATTTAGAGTACTAGATTTAGGTTTTTTAAGGGAGAAAGACCTGGATCTGCACCAAACCTGCAGCATATTTTTCACCCAAAGTCAAAACGTTTGCAGGATTTTGAGAAAATGTGGCTGCATTATATTACAACTAAAGCAAAAAAATATATGAGTGATGCTGTAAAAGAGCATAACAGTTTTAATCAACCGGGATTTCACCACAAAAATAGCTTTATTTTTCTTCCAAGCATCATTTCAGAACACAAACCAGAAAATGTTTTAAACATTTTTGAATCTGTTTTTCAGTGAAACATGTTCTTGTTTTTCCAGGGGAGGAGTTTATTCTCCAGGAGCTGCTTTCGCCAAAACCACCCTCGTCGACCGCCTCAACAAACATGGCATCCAGTTCTCTGTCGTCTAACCCTGACATTTTTGTGAGCATTTACTAACACGCAAAACTATAACTGGGAAACTTTAAGCTTAAAAATATACTTTTTTGTTGATTAAAACACTCTGGAAGTTTCAAATTTTGTTTTTGGTGATGTGTTCCACTTTTAATCCTTTGCTGCAGCCAGAACCTCTTCAGATTTCCCTTCAGTACTTCGAAGATTTTACTTGGAAACCGAGCACAATTGTTGCTGTGTTTCCTTGTCAAGGACACTAAAAGAAATGTTAAGTTTTGCATGGTTTTCCACTGACATGATTACTGATAATGGAAGTATTCAGGAGAATTTTGTTCAGTTCATGCCTCTGGACACGGATAATAAAGAGAAAACTAACATTTTATGTATACTGTCACACAAATAATAAAAAGCATTTAACAGATAGTCAAAGGATGAACAGGTTTTCTGAATGTTGCACAGCTGTTTTTGACCAAAGCCCATCAAATCTTTCCACAAAACATGTTAAAGCTCCTCTACCTTAAAGTTTTTGCTAATAGTTTATGATCTATATGTACAAATAGAGGACTAATGAGGTAAAAGTAGGTGATAAATTGGATTACAGTTTAAAGATTTACATGTTGAATGCTTTTTTCTTTCTAATTTCTTTGGTTTAAAGCCATTAGGTGAGGGCAGAAGCTGCAACATTTGCATTTATTCATGTGATATTTCTTTAAAGTCATGAGTGGTCTGTCTAAGCTACCTGTTATTGGTTCAACAAACAGCTTGATGCTTGATGAAACTAAACTTTCTATGGTGTTTAGTTTGATAAATATTGCTCTGTACATGGAAATTACGATCAGAGCAATTCAATTGAGACCTCTTTGAGCATTTTGTGCATTGTTCAGGCTTTATTTTGCATCACTGTTTGCTTCATAAATAAAGATGTCTCCAGCAAAAATAAGAGGTCCTGTCTTTAATGCACACCATTACGTTAAAATAACAGTAAGTCTTCAGTTTCACTAATAATGGTGAAGATGATCCAGGTGCAACATAATGCTCCCACATTTTAGAATGACAATTTGTTAATTCTCAAAGGTAACATAAACAAACTCTGAAATTAGGAATATTAACCAACCCCCAAAGATATTTTTTATGTTTTAGTGGAAGGAAAAAGTGTGGGAAACTAGATTGGTTCCACCAAGACAACTGTTGATTACCTAAAAAATATATATTCGATCATAATCTTTATCATTGTAGTACCACAAAATATTGCAATAAAATACAAAGTCCATATCACCCAACCCTAGTACTGAGTGCATTTATGGACATGCTTTAACATTATTAATATTATATTAATATTATTTAAGCTCCAATATCAAAAGTTAATAGTTTTATTAATACCTTTTGGCAAAAGCATTCATAATCTGAATCTGGCCCAAATTGAAAATGACTGACACCCCTGATATAATTTTATATACCTGACATAGACAAAATTCAGAAATAAACAAAATTCCAACATTTATTCAGAAAATATAACAATTTGTATTAGACATAAAAAAAAATATCTAGACTAAAATCATAATTTGTTGTACAGCTCCATGTGTTTTACTGATCATTAGTTTAACTTGAGTCTTTATTATTTCATCCAGTTCCTGTTCATTCTCTTTCCTGGTTCAGTAGCTGATGGGAGTAGATGACGTCCTCGTAGTGGTATTTCCCGGTTAGAGCCAAGATGGAGTCATAGCATCTCAGCCTACTGAGAACCTTCAGCTCTTCGACCACAGCAGACCTGCAGCAGACAGAGTTTGAAGAAGTTGATGCTGTTAACAGCGAGGAAGGATCTCCATCAGCCTACAGAGGGATTATAAATATAGCGGATGCGTCCGCAACGCAACTGCAGCAAGAGCCGGGAATGCCTTTAACCGCTTATTGGTTACCATGGTTACCCGCATTTACCTCGCTGCTAGCTATTAGCTAGCATGTTGTCAGCGGTCTACAACTGTTTATCACAGCGTGATAAAATACGTTACGCTACTAAATTGACAGTGAATGAGATGCGCCTTAATGACTCATAAGCTGCAAGTGAGTCGATAAATGACGAGAGAATACGCCCCAAACGTCGGATGCTACTTGCTAGCAACATTAAAGCAATTTGTTTACGATAACGGGAGGCTAACAATAAAACTTCTAACATCTGCAGATGCCGCAAAGCTGCTTATAGGAGTTGCGCCTGGCGAAGAGGAGTGATCTACGCTGGCTGCCAGATGTAAATTATTTTATTAGCCACTTTGTAAATATTTAAAATAATATATTCTCGACTGCGTTCTGAAGGCGACATGCGCAGTAAGCGGCTGCTGACTCAACGTGACATTGACCGATAATCTAAACACAGGTGCTGTATTACCTGCTGCTGGGACTTTCAGGCGGCTGCTGTTTGCAGAGGCTGTGAACTTTCTGAACAATGTTGTTCCTGAAATTCTGCAGCTGAGGCAAACAGACGCTTTCTCCTTCAAACCAAGAGTCAGGCAGACATTCTGCAATCTGGAGCCAAAGAAAAGGTTACAAACAGATCCCAGGATAAACTCTGTGTTTAGATATATTTAAATACCTTTCTGTGTGCAGAAACTACTCTCCTTGACAGCGTCTCACTAGACAAGGTAATCATCAGGTATCGGTTCAGCAGTTTGTCCAACATTAGTTCTTTCAAAATGGACTCAGGAAGCAGCAGATCCCATTTGCCCATATTCCCCAGCAGCTAATAGAAACATAATATAATCCCGATTAGCTTAAAAAAAAAAAAACAGCCTGTAAACATTTAAAGGCAACAACATTTAAAATCTGAGACATCTGTTAGTGCATTAGTTACTTTTACAGCCATCCAGAACTGTTCGTCTCTGAAGCGGCGCTGAGGGGACAATCTGTCCTCCAGCAGCCTGGAAGGAAAAACAAATGGACCATTAATGTGACTGAGATGATGATGCACAAAATAATATAAAATGATCCTTTATAGACAAGGAATTTAATCCAATCAGTGAATGATCAATGACTCTAGTATACTGACTTTTTTGGATACAAGGGGATAAAGACGTCTTCATCTACACAGCTTCTGAGCCTATGAACCACTGCTTCAATAAATCCCTGCAAGAAACAGAAAATACAGTTTATCTGATGCATGTTTCATAGGCTACATTCACACAGCAGGTGAATAAAATCCAAATCCTCTTTTTTGCCTATATGTGACCAATATCTGACCATTTCACTGCAGTTTCAACATCCCAATTTCTTTAATCATCCAAAAATATCCAATCTGTGCCACTTCCATATGTGGTACTAATTCGGATACACGTCCAATAGTTTTCAAAACTTCTGCATTCTGATTGGTCATGTTGCATTTTATCCAACTTCTATGTCATTAATTTGAGACATGCATCATATTTCTGCACCATAAAAAGCCAGAGGCAGTAAATCAGGATGTAAACAATGGATGAAAATTATAATTACGACCTTATGAACAAAGTCTGCTCCGCTAAAGCAGATCACAATCAGACCACCGGTGTTTTTGACTACAAATCCAAACAGACTTCTTTACATAAGCTGCAGTCAATGCTCCACAATGTTCTTTTTATTAGCTTTATTCATTTTTGATATGATTTTGTCTGGTTTAATTGCTAAATAAACTTTAAACTGATGCATAAATGACTCCATACACCATTACTTCCACACACACTATGTGCCGTCAACGTTCCTCTGCGAATGCGGGTCGCAGAAGTCTCACTGCAGTCTGGTTTAATTAGTATTATGAATGACAACACACACACACAAAAAAATAGGTTTTCAGCAACAACAAAAAAACTTTGGAATTAAGCATCAAAACCTAAACATAATAAATGTAACGCTAGTTGGCTTCACCTTAACAGGTTTACTCTGCTCGCCTTCAAAGATGGAGTAATCCTCACTCAGCCTGTGGCAGACAGCAGACAGGCAGGTAGATTGTTGGTTGGAAAAAGGATCCCACACCAACTCCACATGGCCTGCGCAGAAAAACACAAATTATTTATTCACTTGCCCTGACAGACAAAATGTACAGAAACAGAAAACTCTCTGCTGGTAAAGATGGCAGCAGTACAATCTCACACTGCAGCACAGTGAAGCAGTGGTAGCAGAACTGTCAACTTCCAGCTTAAATCCAAAATTTAAATCCCAGCTTGGGGTATTTTCTACATTCTGTCACATTTTCTGACATAAAAAAGTATCTTTTTTTGCCACAGCCATCAGCAGATTTGTTCCAATCTGTACAAAATAAGCTACATAGAAATATAAACATTGCTTGTTAATGTGAAATCTAACCTCTCCACAATCTCTTTGTAGTCTCCTAAAACTTAAGAGCGTCTTTAAAAACGTTAGTCAAGCAGACACATATTAATTGCCTTTAAACACAAATATTACCGTTTTGTTTTGAGTAATGTGCAAAAAAACAAACATAATATAGCTTCAAAGTAGCTCACTGGTGCTACATCTCATAATTTAATCTTTGAGAATTAGGTACATATACACGTGAATATGTGCTGATGGATATATGAGTGTAGAGCAGGGGTGGGCAATCCTGGTCCTCAAGGGCCGGTGTCCTGCAACTCTTAGATGTCTCCCTGATCCAACACGCTTGAATCCAACAGCTGAATCACCTCCTCAGTGCAGTCAAGTTCTCCAGAGTCCTGCTAATGACCTCATTATTTGACTCAGGTGTGTTGAAGTAGAGGTACATCTAAAAGTTGCAGGAGACCGGCCCTCGAGGCCTGGAGTTGCCCACCCCTGGTGTAGAGATAGAGTAGGGTAAGAGATAGAGTACACAAGAAGTGAGAGACATGTGAGAAAGAAGGATGGGAAAGTTGTTTTTCTTTCTATTTGTATGTGTTTTTTAAATTTTTGTATGTATTTTTTTATTTTTGTTCACTTTTATCTTTTCTCTGATGTTTAAATTATCCTTATACGGTGAGCTTAAAAAGATTAAACTTTGGTCTGTGTTCCTGCTGCAAATATGTTTTTTTATATTTTAGTTTACAATTAGAATAAGACCATGCACCTAAAAAATAAATAAAATTGAATCTTAAAAAAAAGCATAATACAATTTTTGAAGAATTGTGTTCGTGAAAAGCAGGAAAGAAAAACAAAGTTTCCTTTGGTTCCCTAAATTCTCTGAGCAAAGGTTTTATGCATTCTTCACTTAAACTAGTTACTGTGATTTGATTACGGACTCAGTGAAAACTATGAAATTAATTTGTTCAAGTAATGACTCCTGAAAGCCTGGCTCTTAATTCTTTTAGCTACTGACCGTTACGGATAATACCCGAGACAGAAAACATGAAGTGAAAATTAAAAAAAAAAAAAAAAAACTACAGACAAAATGGTAAGCAATAGACAAAACAATTACAGACTACAGCTCCATCAATTCACCTTGACAGGATCTAAAAAGTTAACATTATTGGTAAAATGTTGAAAAGTGTGTGATATTTACTGGTTATTTTGGGTAGAAGAGTCTTTTCTATGACGTTAGAGAGCGTCTGTCTGTCTGTGTGCTCCAGCTCCTCATGGCCGTGTCCGTGACAAAACGTCTCCACTGCTGTGAACCACGGGAGGGTTTCAAATTCTCCACCAACGTCCTGTAACACAAACACAGAAATGATCAACACCTCGACGTGTTTGGCCAAGCCTGATCGTTTATAATCTCTGCTCTCACTTTTAACGGGTTCCACACCAGCAGCTGATGCCTAACGATGGGGTTGAGCAGCTTGGGCAGACACAGTGAAATGTAGGCGTTGTGGTAGGAGTCAGAGTACGACCTCCTCCATTCTTCAAATCGAGACAGAATCTTTTTAACGTTGCAGAAGTCGTCTTGGACGTCAGCAAACACCGCCTGAGCTCTCGACTGGACATCAGCTGAAGAGAGAGCATAGAAGGCACAAAGTGAGACAATCCATCAAGTAGAAAACAAAAAATAAGCACCTACAGTAAACTTTTAGCAAATAGAGTACAAATGCAACGTGCACTGTGGTAGGAAAGCAAACAATTAATTGACTTATGGTTAATTATCGATTAACAGTTCATTAGATTTAAAATTAGTTTCAATGGATTAACTAAATTAGCTTAGATGTTCTTCAGTGCTGTAGTTTGGCCGCCAACCACCAGAGGGCGCCTCTGGTCATCCTTGCCGTTGTTACAGGCGCAAAGATGGCGGCCATAAACGGTCCAAACAGAGTCCGATGTGGAATGAAAAATGCACTTTATGCGGTTCTGATTTGAAATAAACACTCGACAAATTCCTGAAGTTTCACCTGAATTCCTGAAGTTTCAATTACTGCGAAGTAATTTCCCTGCTGGGATGAATAAAGTACTTCTATTCTATTCTATTCTTAATGGCGCAAATTCAGCCGAACTACATTATGAGGCGGCGTCAACCTTTCAACAGAAAATGACTGATGTGCTACGAAGGCGATGACGTGACGACAGAAAAGCGAAAGAGATGACGGGAAAAATTTGTAACATAGTGGGAAAAAACATGCCAACATGATTCTAATAAGTAAGGTTGATTTTGAGGGCCGTCCTGAGTTAAAGGGCGTCATAGAGCAAAGTTTTAAAATTTATTCAGGAGCCACCAGACAGAACTACTGTATGAACATCTTTGTCAATGGGGCATTAAATATTTCACATATTTTAATCTTTATTTTTCTATCCAGCTACCTAAGATGTTCCTGTTATGTTATATGAAATAATGTGAGAAAACCACAGTATTTAATACACCTGACACAAAATGTTACATGGCACTTTAGATTAATTGATCATCGATAACGGGCATATCTGAACCATGGTATTTGACAACGATTGCAGTTTGCTCTAAGTGAAGGCTCATAAAACAGATTTGTTTTTCACATATTCTCTCCTGAAGCTGCTCCTCTTCTTCTTCAGAAAGCTTGGCATCTTCAGGTAAATGAAAATCTTCTAGATTACTGGCCACTTCACTGCAGGTTACACACACAAAAGAATTAAAAGTAAGAACTATGGTTTTTTTGTAGAAAAAAAAAGTTAAAACAGGAAAGTAATTTTAAATTTCACTAACCACTGAATATCAGAGCTGCCAGTCTGTTCCTCTGTGTTATCTTCAAGAGACAAGGAGTTAGTTTAAATGTTTCATCACTTCCTGGATGTTTGGTTGCATCACATAGAGCAAATACTTACAGCTGAGCTGCTGCAGCCGGTCAGCCTCCTCTTTTATCCTCTTTCGCCTCTGAGCCAACAGCGCCTCCATGTGATCAGACAACAGAGTGTGCATTTCCAGCTCCAAGGCATTGATTTCAACAATCTAAAGACAAGAAATTAGTGATAAAACCTTAAATCAATTAAAAAATAAAGAATGTATTAAAGGTGTCCCATCATGCTTCCTCAAACAGGTTAGAATAGATTTATGGGCGATACAAAATATGTTTATAAATTTTTTTGCATAAAATCATTCTTAGATAATGTGATTTTACTCTTGTCAGTTCTGAAAAGAGTTCACAATGGACAGAATTAGCTGTTTAGGGCCTCTGTTACTTTAAATCCAAATAAGTAGCTCCCAACTCAACGTTTTTACGCGCATGTGAAAATGGCTGCAAAGAGATGCACAATTACACAACTGTACATCTTTGAAAAGCAGAAGTGGAGCCTCCTGCTCAACCAACAAGAATGCAGCAAGTGGTTTCTTAATGGTAAGTAAACAACAAAACACTCGTCTTTTCCAGCAGCCATTTCACAGCACATACTGCAGAAAAAAAAACAGCTGACCAAACATGCTGGAACTTGGGTTGCTAAGTAACGGGTTAGGTTTCGCTGGGCTTGCTAGGTGATGGACAGTGCGCATCAATTACCAACAAGCAGGGAGGATTTGCACACTAAGCAAAAAAAGTTATTGCCAAAAACGGCTTTTTTTTAATTTTCAGAAGCAGAGTTCCAAATGGAAGCATAAAAATATGCAAAATTCACATTTTGCATATTTTTATGCTTCTATTTGGAAGCATAAATAGATCACCCTTTAAATATCACTAATCAAGCTTTATACTCAATCAAGCAGCTTTTCCACATAATCTTCTTTGTAAGCGACACATATTGTTTTCATAATTTTTTACAATAATGTTTATTTCCAGATCATAACTTGGTGAACTCAGACCTTCTCCTGCAGACAGTCGACCAGGTTGTGGATGTAGAGGATCATGGTTCTGTAAAACCTGAGCTGAGCCTCAGAGGAACTTTCCTCCAGCAGCTCTAATGAACTCTTGGCGTTCTCGGCGTCGCCCTCCATCCTCCTCAGCTCCGCCTGCCGTGCTCTGTACACCTCCTTCAAGGAGTCCAGTCTAGAGACAAAACACAATCGGGGGAAAAATGATCTTATATTCGATGAAACAAAAAGTCTGTAATAAAGAACGTCACAGGGAAAGGAAACTTGAATATTTGTATTTGAGAAATCCATTTTTATTTTCAGTAAATTTATGGCAAGTCCTTTAACTATAACTAAGAGTTGAAAGTATCAATTTTTGTCCTTATCAGTGTAATTTCAAGATGTTTGTGTTACTTCTAAGGTATCTACAGGCTTCAACAGTATTTCCTCACAGCTCTGAAATATTTTCAGCTCTGAGAAACAGAAAGAAAAAGGAAAAGAGAACTGCTAGAAAATGTAGGAAACTTTTTGCGGTAAATAAATGTTTAGCTTATTTAATTGAGTCACATTTTTTAATTTTTATTTGTTACTGTGTTTATAATTTTGTTTATTAAAACATGTCTCTCTTGTAAATGAGATCTTGAATCTCAATGAGAACTCAATGAGAACCTGTAAATACACAGTATTTATTTGACTGTATAAATAAAAGTCAAAAATTAATATCTTTACTAAAACTGTTATTAAAAGCACATTTAGCTTATTTTATGCATTTTGAATTTTTGTGTCAATACCATTAATTATGGCTCTTTTTACCAATCTGATTATATCAAACAACTGATTTTAAATATAATTAAACACCTGGTTGTATTTAGATAAATGTTTCTACATTCTAACTTCAGTTCAGAAAAGCATCCATTAGTTTACTTTAACTAGTCAGATACAAACTGTAGTTTTGAACAGTGATTCTGCTAGTTGCAGCTACACCAAGGTTTGAAGTGAAAATACATTAAACATGTGTTCATCTATGTCTGAATCAGTGTGGTTGTGGATTGTTATGATGTGATGTAAGTACAGGCATTGTAAATGACAGGAAAACAAACTTTTTAGTGATCCTTTTCTTCACCGTTGAGACAGAAACAAGAGGAAGGGTCTTTGGGATCTTAGCCCCTGTTAGTCTCTTTTTGTGTCCTCCTCTCTCTGGCCTGCTGTTGCTGCTGTAGCTGCTGGACTCGCTGCCAGACGGACTCTGAGAAGGGGGGGGAAAAAAGAGACTTTCTGTTAAAAAAATGTTTCTTTTCCAATTAATAGTCAAACTTGACAATAGGAAAATGATTAGAGGGATAAAGAGCATGAAGAGATCACACTGGACAGAGGAAAATAAAACAGAAACAGAGAGCAGAAAATGAAGAAGAATGGGAAGAAATAGTTTTATTTTATTTTTCACCAGTTCCCCTGGTCGTCTCTTGACTCCCTTTTCAATCTGTGTCTGCTCCCAAAGTTCCTGCTCCTCCTCATCAGTTGCTGACAGACTTCCATCACTTCCTCCTTTATTATTACACCAAAAATATAAAACAGACAACACTGAATCTTTTTTTGTATTTACTTAGATTAAATTTTTTTCCACTTCTGAACAGATGCCTTTTATTCTATTTTATTTGCTGAAGCTCACAGTATCTCTGGTTGCTCTCTTTCATGGTATCACCTCGTTTTTACCTAGTTTCTCTGCAATCCTCTCCCTGATGCTCTTTATTCGGGGGGCGAACTCGATTCTTCTCTCATGGTCGTCTGGCTCATCATCGTCGTCATTTTCAACTCTGTCCTCTTCATCGTCGCGGCTGTAGTGATCGGGGGTGCTGCCAGCGGAGCTCCGGCCATCTCTACCCAACGGTATGAACTCCTTCTGGGCTCGCGCCGCGCGCCGCTGCCTCCTGGCCGCGTGTATCTCCTCTGCTTTAGGGATAACGGCTGAGGAGCCAAAAGTTATACAGATTTTGAGCACGCTTTCTCTATCACAACTTCTTTTAATAAATACATTCAATAAACATGAAGACATACTTGGTTTGGCAGCAGAGCAGCTGGAGTCAGAGTTGGAGCTACTTGCAGGTGATCTAGCAAAACCTCCTTCACCGTCATTGTCACCATCGTTACTGTTGACGTCATCGTCATCATCATCATCATCGTCACCATCGTTATTATCATCATCACTATGCTGAGAATATGGTGAAGCCTCACTGCTGTCTCCATGACTGGGAGAAACAGATGGTGGGGCATCTGCACCACCAGAAGCTGGAAGACATGCAGTGCAGAAGAAATTTGATCAACACACAATGATTATAGGTAGAGCTACAGATAAATTATTTTAGTATTCTGTTATTCGGATGAGTAATCAGATAAATTGGCACAATCTGTAGATTTTTTAGGCTTATTAGAGTATTAGAAATACATTAAAAGAAGCAAATGAACAAACAATTCAACTCACTTTTTAAATAAGATAAGTATTTTAAAATGCAACATTTTTTACAGAATTTGAACCAGGTGAAGCTAAAACTATGCCACTTGAGTAGTTTATGGACAAAGAAGGTTTTTATTTATTTATTTATCTCAAAAGCAAATTGTATATATTTTAAAAGGATAAATATTGACCTGGACTTAATTTAAGTTCATATATACATTTAGAGAAAGGAGGAATCAGAAAATGGAGAACATTTTGGTTATTTTAGATAGATAGATAAATCTTAGATAGATTTTACCTTTGCTGAGGCTCGTCTTGGTGGCTGGGGCCTCCTTCTTCCTGGCTTGAAACACCACAGCTTTATCAGAGGACCTCTTTAGTTTAAAAGTTGATTCTTCTGCTACAAGAAGAAGAAATGAAAAGTTTTTAGTTGAAATTTTGAGCATTATGCATGTACCTTTTAGCTCTAATCCAACTTTAAGGTAAATGGTCTGCAACCTTTATAATCCTAAGAGCCATATTTGCCTCCAGTATAGCGAATTAAGACTGGTTTAGAACAGCAAATGTATTTATTTATTTTATATATAAAAGGCTACTTTAGGAAATTTGTCATTTCAAAGATTCGCCTTTTAGTTCTGTTTTTGGGTTTCAGAATAAAGATGATTGATATCTTTCTGTGGAAGTTAATGAAAATGAAAAAAGCACACAATTTCCAACTTAATTACAAAATAAAGTAGATCTCAAAACAATATTACTGGTATTTTTAGAGTCATTATGTTATGGAAAATTAATAACACAAGGACAAACTGCTTAAACGAGCTGGTGTTAAAATTTGTATTTAGAAACAGTTGATTGTTTATCGTTTTAAGTCAGAGATATTAAGAGCCATTGTGGATCATCCAAAGAGCCACTTCTGGCTCCGGAGCCGCAGGTTGAAGACCCCTGTTCTGAATCGGACGACTATTTCAGTCAAATAGTCAATACATGTACTTTTGTCACGAAAGACCCAAATAAATTACAACGTGAAAAGTAAAAAAAAAAGAATATTTTTACACTGTAGGTAAACGTTTATGTCCGTTGCCATCTTTCAACGGACAGAAAACATCGATTTTTCTGTCCGTCAATGACAGAAAATATTTATTTCTTCACTTTAGCGCATTAATTTAGCTACCTTCTTTGTCGTCTGTAAAACTAAGGATGGAGCTTTTCGTCGTCTTTGTCCCATCTTTATCATCTCTGTCCTCCATCGCTTCCAGCGCCTCGGCCGCGGGTTCTCCATCACTGCTGTCCGCCTGCGGAGGTGTCGCTTCCCGCTTGGAGCTGCAGGAGATGCCGCGGCTCTGCGCCGCTTTGGGAGGCTTGTTTATCACCGACGGAGCCTCTTCGGGTTCATCTCCTTCTCCGCCGTTCTTCTGTTGGTCCTCATCCTCGCTGGAGCTCTGTTTTCTCTGGCGAAAGTTCCTCCGTGGCTTCTTGTTGAACATTTCTGTCTACACAACGTTCCTGTCATACGTTACTTCTGACGTTTGCGGTAAAATGTCGCAAAGCAGCAGCAATGCACCATGGGTAATGTAGTAAACGAGCGTATACTGTGGAAAACAAGCGTAAGCTAGCTACATTTCAAAGGAAATTTATCATATAGTTTATAAAAGTTTCTCATAACTATTCCAGGTTTGGAAAATGTGTAATAAAAAGTTAATTTAGGGCCTCAAATATCAGTAAAGACCTAGTTTTGACGGTAGATGTTGGGGATGCTGTGGTGACGCCAAATCAAATAGATTTTTTTTTCTTTCTTTTTAACATTAATTCAATTGCTTATGAGTGATATAGGACCTCTATATTTTTGTGCTTCCCAGGGGACAAAAGGCTCCAAAAGGAGGGCTAAGTGGGGCCATGACTCCCACTTGAAAAATATTGACCAATAGTGGCATATCTATCTATCTATCTATCTATCTATCTATCTATCTATCTATCTATCTATCTATCTATCTATCTATCTATCTATCTATCTATCTATCTATCTATCTATCTATCTATCTATCTATCTATCTATCTATCTATCTATCTATCTATCTATCTATCTATCGATCTAATTTATTTAATACTTGTTTCTTTTTTTTAAGTTGTGTCCCCACCTCCCCCCCCAAAAATAATTTCAACTTGCTGCTCCCTTAAAAATTGTCTGTGGCCGCCAGTTTTCCTCTGTAAAAGTAGCGATAAAATCAGTAAATTCCTCCTTTAACGTGAACAAACGACAGTCCTTTCTGTGCTGCTGTGTCCTTTGTCTCTCCGTGTCCCGTCCTCTCCCCCGTGTGTCCATCTGTGGAGCTGGCATCCCTCCCTTTCTCTCCGTCTCCTCCCACCGCGGTCGGTCGGACGTTAACTGAGCCCCGCTGCCTCCGGCGAACACTCGTCGTCGTCAGCCATGTTGTTGGTGTGACACACGGAGCTGTCAGCAACAGGTTCCCAGAGTTCGCCAGCGTGGGTAAAACTCACCAGCCTCGACTCTCCGTGGACGGTGAACTTGACAGCGTGTTCGAGGAAGCGTCCAGAAGTGTTGAGGGATACTTTTGAGGCGGCTCGGAAGTTGGTGTTTTCTCTGGTTTGACCGTGGGAGAGAAAGGTACTCGAGCTAAACTGATTGTCTAAGCACGACTGTAACTTTGATGTTAGCTTTGTAAAGAAACAAAACGATGACTTTTAACTTTTATTTACACTTTGAGCAATAAATAGTCCCGGTATGTTTGCTTGTGTCGCAACTTTTGATTCCAGGAAATGTGCTGGAAAAAAATTGATGTTTGTAGGGAGTGATGGATCTCCTCTCTGCTGATCCCCAAACTGGCTGGAGCTGTAGTTCGGTTAGCTAGCTAAGTTCTGTTCTCATTAGCTTGATATGTTCGTGGACTCTTGCAGGTTCGGTGTGGATGGCTTCTTCTATAAGATCAGGCCTGTTTGCTGGAAAGTTTGCAAAGGCAGATTTGCCGGAAAGTCTCTTAAATTCCTCTCGGTTGAAACTAGTCAAACAGGTTGTAGGTCTCAGTGAGTGGTGACAAGTGATCAGGGAATGTAACTCTATCAGTTCATCAACAGACACATAGAGGCTGGCGGATTGTCTGCAGAAAGGAGAGGTCTGTAGAGAGTGACTGTGCAGGTTTGGCTTTGATATTCAGCCTGTTGTGAGCTTTCAAAGCCAGGAGAGGATAAACATAAACCCAGTCTTTAGATATGTTAACAAAACTTTCAAAAGAGTTTAAAACAGCCTTTTAATTTCAGTTTTAAAAATACTTTACGTATCCTAAAGAGAAATTAAACTATCTTCAGAGAGTTGCTATGGATGGTGATGCTGTGGGCATTAAGGAACTCTGGTAGCAGTCAGTCTAGCAGCAAATTTGAAGAGGCCTCTGACCAAAGACTGTTTCTGTCTCGTGGCTAGCTGTGTTTCCATTACAAATGTGCGCAAATCTTTTTCTATATTCTGCTAATGCAAAAAAAAACAAAAAAAAAACAAACCCAAAAGAAACACAACTTTGCAATTGCAGTGTTTCCATTAAATAAGAAATTAAATTAAAATCACATGTGAATAAGCTGGTTCATGCCATAAGTTGTTAAAAATCATGGCGGCGATGGATGTAAACTATTACTTGATACATAAGGGTGCACCGATTTATCGGCCAGCCGTTTTCCTTAATTTTGGGAGATTGGCTGTTAATTGCATGTGAAGCCAATCTTATCTATTTCAGCAAAGGTCTTAAAGTCAACCGCTGTCCTCTTCTGCTCTCCGGTTAGAGAGGTTTGACTGACAGGCCGGTCCTCCAGGTCACTTTTGTGGTTAACAATAGTCACCATACTGTTGCCAACTCAGTGATTTTCTTCCTATATTCAGAAACATTTCATACAAAAAAAAATTGGTATCACCCACAATCTGAATCAGCAGGTCAGGCCTTTATAAAATTGGTAATTACTGATTCGCCAGAAAACTGCAATCGGTGCACTCCAAATGATATGCATTCATAATTCAACCATGGTGCTAAAACTCATCATCTATCAACCATCATCCTTCCTGTTGTCTCTAGGCCTGTCACGATAGCAAATTTTGCTGAGCGATTAATTGTCTCAAAAAATTATTGCGATAAACGATAATATTGTTTGAAGACCTTTTTACACTGATGTAATGGAAATGACGTAATAATGCATGTGATTTCCTGCCAAAGATAGATACACTTTATTTTCAAAAGAACACTAAACACTGGAACTGATAAACAAAATAAACAAAACAACCAAAAACAAAAACAAAATGGATTCTCAGTCTCCATTAACAAAAAATGTACTTGATAAAAACTAAACAACATAAAGCCAAAGTGGAAATAAATACTGCATTCAACCTAAAGAGTGCAGATTATGAAGTCTGTATATTATGTTGCCCTTCAGTAATAATTAGATTTAAATGGAAAAGATGGGCACATCGACTACCTGATGCAATAGTTCACACTAACAACAATCTTAGAACTTTGGTCTTTCTAAGATTGTGTGGTGTGTTATGGTAGATCGTTGTTGCCGCTCCGATCTAAATCAGGGGTTTTTCCCCGACTGGGATCCTTAACGCAGCCTGTTGAATGTGACAGGTAGCCAATCAGAAAGCGCGGATTCTCCTCTATGCTTTCTGAAGGGAAATTACGGAGGGGAATCCCAAACAGCTGACACGGCGCAACCCGAAGTCCAGCGGACATTGGAGATGATATGTGGAAACAACATTAATGTTTATTCAACATGCAAAGAATATAGAAATGACAAGAGGAGGAGTTGGAGCGAAATTCCTGCCACAGTTGATAAACCCGGTAACTTTTCAGTTCTTCGTTAACGTGACGTAAACGGGTTATAATGATTTTCATTCAGTCAGGACTTTACGCTGACACTAGCCACATGCATTGCAGGTAGATTGTAGTAAAGCATTGATTAATGCCTGGTTTTAAAATTAGTTCACTGGACTTGTAGCCATTATTTTGTGCCCATTGTTGGAAACCACACGGCAGGACCGAACCCGATCGAACCGTTATAGCTAGGATTTCTGTCGGCTAATATGTGGTCTCGGGTTTTGAAAATGGGCCGACAATCCGCCGACAGCTCTAAGATCCTGTAGTGTGCGCTGGGCTTTACACTAAGGAAATGAGGAAGGGAGGAGTCAGTGGAGAACACCGGAGCAGAGCCCTTTTTCATTCAGTGTCATTAACAGAAAGAGAAAAAGGCCGGAAGAGACGATAATGGCGATAATTGAAATGACGTCGATAGTTTTAATTTATCGTACGATTAATTGATTTATCGTTTATTGCGACAGGCCTAGTTGTCTCCTTCATCCTTTTTTTTTTTTACCGTTGGTCATGTGACTTGGTTTATGCAAAAGAAGTGTTTTGAAACCTCTGAGAAACCACTTCATCCTAGAGCAAGAACGTTTTATTCAAAAACATGTTTTTTTTCTACAACTGTCTTGTTTCCATTAAGCAAATTTTATTCATTCAATTTGTGCATTTTTATGGTTAATGGAATCGTAGCTTCTTTCATACTTTGCAAATAGCTCAATTTTCTGGCAGCAGAGACGATATTTCACAGTAACATTTCCTGGATGAGTCCATCAGTTGGCAAGCACTGCTAATCCACCTCATTTGGTTTTGCCACTCCACTTGAAATCTCTGTTGGACTGAAAGCCAGAAAGAGAGAGAGAGTGATGTTGGGGTTAAGATAATAATAAGATCAGATAAAAGTAACATGAAGTTGTTTTTGAATATGGCTGCATGATATTACGTCAACATGTAATAATGATGTTATTGTTTGCTATTGTGATGGTATTAGTTGGGTTTAATAAAACTGTTTCTTAATCATTTCTTTATTTTCCATCAAAGCTATGTGAGTTTTAGCTATATAGTTAATAAAATCTCCTTCTGTCGAAACATCTGCGTTTAACTGAAGCAGAGAAGCTGTGTCAGCGCTGTGGTTGTGGGTAGAGAAATCTTATTGGTAAATATCCGTTATCAGCCTTTATAGCAATATTAATATTGAATGTCGATATTGGCTCAAAGGGTAATGTCTTGCCTTGAAATAAGTTTGGATTCAGCTAGAATTGTTTTTTAAATAACAAATGATAGGTTAATCCTAAAATTAAGAGAGAAATTCTTCTTGATATTTGCAGGAATCTGCACCTTAGTTGGTCTAATTAAGCATGAACACAGCTGGATTTTTTCTATATAGGTACTTGAAGACGTTAGCTGATTTTTTTTTTTTTTTTACCAACCTCTGCTCATCTTCCGGTATGATGTTTCAACATCCAACTTCGCTTTTCTGCTGGTGTTGTTTTCATTGTGGTTAGAGTGTTTTTATTATATTAGACCACAATCAGAGAGACTGGTTATTTTATAGCAGATAAATCAAACTGCAATGTGTTGCTATGTTTGCACTTGTACTCATTATATTGCAATAATCTACAAGTTTACAATCTCACAAACATAAGGCTGTGGAAATGCAAAACAACCACTGAAAGACATAATGAGGGATTTAAAATGCGCAAATCAACCAAATCTGAGACAAAGTTTAACCCAAAATAACCAGTTAAAACATGGAAAAACTGGGAAAAAATATTCCATCCAAAATAAGTCATATTGACTATAAAGAGACAGGCTGGAAAATTTTCATTTGAGCAAGACATAAACGGTTAAAAAATTAAAGATGTACCAATCAATCTGCTTTGCATCTGAATCTGTTTTTATTCTTGACTGGCTGTTTGGTCCGAATACTCATTATTCCTACTCAATAAACTTTTGACATGTCAAAAATAAAAAATTCCCACTATTCACAAACTCAACGTAAATGTATTGTATTTCTTGATTTTTTTGTTGGATTTAAAACTTTTTTATATAATCTGTAGTAGTTGCAGTGTTGTTGGTTGTTGCCTATATGGGTCTCGATATTGAATCAACAGCTTTCACGTGACAATGCTCAGGTATCTGTTGAATAATCATCTTTATGGGATAAATCCACTAAAAAACTAAATATTCTACATTTTCCTCATATTTTTGTCCAATTTTTTGCTAGCTTTATGATAGTTGGTGAGCTTCTCAGAAACTTATTTTTCAGAAATCTTCAAATTTTGTTGCCACAATAAAAGCACCTGAGATAATGTTGATCAAGCATTGCAACATGTCCACAGAATGGCTGGAAAACCAGTTCAAAATACAATTTTTCCCAGTGCTTTCTTCAGTTTATGTGCAAATCAGGGTGGGTCAAAGCAGGGAAGGGCAAGCCTTGCCTCTTAAAAAAACAGAATCCAGCAGAACAAACAGTGAAGCTAATCCAATCTTTTAAATCTCAGTTCAAGCCTAGCAAACACCACAGCTGGGTTTCTGCCTAATGGGGAGAAATATCATGATTTTTGGTGAATTTATGTCTCTGAAATGCATGAAAAGATAAATGAGACGCTCTCAGAAGGATAAGTCATCAAGCAGAAATAGTGTTGTGGTTTACGCTGATGTCATTATTATGAGGTCATTGTGAGAGGCGGCTGAATTTCAATTTCATTTCAGTACTATAGCCAGTTGGACAGTACTTGTTTCTGAGAAAATATTAATTAAGAGGGAGTGGAGCACAAACGGCTGCTTATTTGCTCAAGTTATTAGATTTGGTTAGAGAAAAAGAAAAAAAAACTGGTAAAATGCTGTGATTTTTTATTTTTTCTACTTTTCTTGGTCAAATCTCAAAGAGAAAAAGCAAATTAAGCAAAAAGGGGAGATAGCAGGGAAAGCTACATGTTCAGCACTGCTGCTGCTGTTGAAGCAGATAAGGTCAGAGCCAGCTGAGATATTTATCCAACACTTCTCTGTTGTGTGTATATACTGAGTTAAAGACAGAAACGTCCCGGTCCGAAGCAGAACTAATACAGGAGAGGTTTAACCATGAAACCAGATCAAAAGTAGAGACTGAGACCACACTCTGAGGAAGTGGGGTGTTTATTTTACTCCCACTGCACAAGTTCACCAAGAAGCTTCCTGTGACTTTGGAAAAAATGACTTTCATCTTTTCAGTGAATTAAAGGAAATATGCAAACGCTTATTAATGATGAACTTCAGCTAACAATGGCATTTGTTGAGTATTTCTGTGTTATTAGTTAGTTTCTGTATAATAATGCTTAATTTAGAGGGGATATGAAAATGAAAGATGGACTTGCCTGGCTTTTCTTGATCAGTTTCCAAGTCTGAGGTCTTTATTCAGATTTTTGACTAATATCTACTTCTTTATTTTTTTAAAGACTAGTGCAGGGGCATCACATTTTCATTTTGGTCCATATCAAAGTGTTCTTAAAGGACCGGTTGTGCCAGAATGTATTGATAAAACCAGTTAAACTAATTGGAACAGCTACTTATTAAAATATCAATAAATAGCTGTTCCTCCAGGATTCTGTGATTTTATTTGTATTTTTTCAAGCAAAATTGTAGATTTTGTGGTACCAATTTAAAAATGTTTAGGAATTTTTACGACATTTGCTCTAATGTATGATGTTAAATATGACATTTTACTATCCGTATCAATTATGGACTATAAAATCAAGTAAGGCTGAGGCAGTAGTCACTTAAGTTCAATGTTTTTGTCCAATTTTTTTAGAAAATTTGCAGTAAAATCAGAAAAATTGTGGAGATTTGTTGATTTAGCTTGAATTTTGCAGATTTGTGAAAAACTGGAAGGACTGAGTCCTGATGAAATTTGGAGTGTAGAAGGCCACATAAAAAGCTACGGCGGGTCAGATTTGGCCAATAAATAAATAAACATTAAACAGTTGTTTTAATCTCTGGCCTCATTAAAATAAAGTCTCAATATTTCCTAAACTTGTCAGACAATTGTTGCTTTTTTATTTTTTTGGTACAGAAAAAAACATTGCACCTGACTGACTTTTTCTCTGAAAATGCTAGCTATCAATCAGTCAGCGTTTGAGTCAAACTGTGAATGCTGGTTATCGTATTAGTGCTGTAATGATTCCTTGAATGATTCGAGTACCTCAATTATTAAAATTCCTCGTGGAAAATTACATGCCTCAAAGCTTCGTAAAATTGTTTTATTATTTAGCGCACCGCGTTCCAGGCAGGTGATTATTTATGTTGCACAGCGCTCTCACTTCCATCTATGAGTTTCTGACAAAAATTTTCAAGTTCAGACTTGGGGGGGATTTTATTTGATGAAAATGTCTGAGTTTTCATTGTTTTTCGGGGATTTGGAAGCGCTCTACACTTAAATGCTTCACCACCTCCGCATGTCTGTGCAAGAGCCATTTCATAAATGACATATTAGGAGTCAACATGATTCATATTTCTATTTATGTGCCGAACCGTGACAGCAGTACTGAAACTGGTTCTGGTTTACATTTGAGCAGTGGGGATACACGGAGATTACAAAATAGGCAAACATTATTAATGTGAGTGAGAGTTCGGTGACAAAAATAACACACCAGAGTATGGTGTGTTCAGCAGCCACACAGCGGATTTGCAGTGGCCAGTTGCTACATGCTACTGTCTACCGATTAGTATAAGAGCCTTGGATATGAAAAGGGTTTAGCACATTTGACATTTGTTTGTTTTTACATATTTATGTATATACTTGTTAGTATTACCACTCTTTATCCACCGACATAATCCTACATTTACTACCTGTATAATCCAGACGTATAACAATAAAGGTGTTTGAAAACAAACATGGATCTGGTGCAGAAACACACATTTTATCAGTGTAAACAAGAATTTAGTCCATTCAGATGTATTCAACTGCAGCCCTGTGTAAATTCTGCTTTTGGTAATTTTACATAATTTCTTTAGTAATCTGCATCAGGATAGGTTGCACTACTCTGCTTCGTTGCTTCACTATTTGGTAGCCGTCAGCTGATAAACATTTTCTTCAGTGCTGTTTGTTTTTAGTGTAATTAGAAAGAATGCACTGCGTCACTGCTGGTGTACAGAGAAAGTTGGTTTTCATGGAAAGTGGAGCTCCAGTAGCTGACCATTGCCCTGATTCCATCTGACTTTATCGTAATGCAAATAGTGACTCATTCAGCAGATCAAGACCTCAGTGTAGACTCAGAGGAAAAGCGCAGGATGGTTTCTAAAAGTATTTGCATGAGGTTTGCAAAGCTGCGTCTGCCCCTGAAGTCAGCTGTTCTGTAGGTCAGGAAGACGCAAAACCTCAAAGCAGACAGTCTTAGTGATTCATTAAAAATCCTACAGTGTAAGATTCTCATCAGCTCATCAATCTCACAGCTTAAGACTGATCACTCCAAATACTAAAACCTCAGAGCTCTGTTTACTTCAGCTTTGGCGAGGCAGAAAATGCTCCAGACTCGTACTTGATGGATACTTGCTCTTGCATTTTGTTTTATCAAATGTGTTTTTGAACATATTGATTATAAAGCAGTAAAAAGCATCTTAGTTGCCCTGACCTTCTTGCTGATTTAGTAGATCTGCCCACACAGTGACTTATGCTACCTGATATCAGAGAGACTTTTCAACCGTAGGAGGCTGCAGTTGGTTGGAGAAAATCCAAAACTTGTTAATTTTATTGTAGTCATGTTTAAATCTGGTGTCAAACAGTGGAGAAGAGCACACTGGTTGTTATGTAATATTATCCATTAACCACAAGGTCCTTATTGCAAAGTCATCAGGGTTTCCCAGGATGTATTATAAGCCTGGCAGGCTGCCAGGCTTTGCTTGCTCCCCCACCAGGCTAAGCATTGTTTGTTTGTTTGCAGTTTTGAAGGACAAATATGTTTACTGAGACTTCATAATAAATTTTTGCGTTTTTGTTCTTTTGTTTTATTTGTCTTGGATATTTAAAATGTCTTCCCAGTTCCTGTGTTAAATGTTCTTCAGAATTTAAAGTGTATTGAAATTTGAGGATGTTTTCTTGCATTATTATGATGCGTTATATTACTACAAAATAGTTTGAAAACAATATTATCGTTTATTGCAATAACCTCTGGGACCATTTAAAATTTGTTATTGTGACAGGCCTAGTTGTATCTGATGGAAAAAATGTATGACATTATATCTGCGTATCAGAAACGTTTTGCTAGCATAGTTGACATTTTCTATAATTGTTGGCAATAATGTTGTAGTACCTCAAGGCTCTACAGTTGACCCTCTGATTTTTTATTTTATTTATTTTTTATCAGTTTATTAATGACTTTCTTGAAGTTTGTGTCCTGAAGAATGTTTTTTTCAATGTCTATAAATGGAGTTGCAGATATTCAAGAATCAGGAAGAAGACCTGATTTAGGAGTAAGAATGAAAATGTAGTTTGCTTTAGGAGCAATTTAGCTGCAAAACTTTATAGATGAATTATTTCACATTTGAATTATTGCATCACCTAAATGACGTAATCTTTCCATTTTGTCGTCATATCTTTCATCTGCCAGGTTTGCAGTTTACCTGACAGTGATTGATGCACATTGACCCATTTTACATAAAATAATTAAATGAATGACTTTTCTGGGAATTTCAGTTCTGCTTGTCTGCTGTGCAGCTTGCTGCTCATTAACGAACTGGCTGCAGTTTTCCATTAGTGCCAGACTGCCAGTTGTCCACTTTATGAGCTCTTTATTGATTCAGTAGTTTTATAGTTGGGATGCATACAGATACAACCTCTTACCTCCTTTCACACACCACATGAGCATCATATCTGTCAGTCAAACACAAATTGTGGGGATAAACTGTGTTGTATTTATTTTACAAAAGGAGTAAAACTTGAGTGGAAACCTTTGTGCTGGAGGTTTTTGTAACATGCAGCCAAATAATTGTCACCACAGGCACAGAGTTATTGATTTTTTTTAAATTAATTTTTTCTGTTTATGACTTCATTTTAGGATTGAATGATCAAACTAGGTAAAAGTTTGGTTTAGGTTATGGCTGGATGCTTAACTTCAATTCCTTGACCAGTTTGCAGTTACAGAAAAAAATTAAATTACATTTACAAATTTAAATTACAGAAAGTTTGTTTCAAAAGTTTAAGATCTGAGCCGATCTGTAGGAATATGTTTTCTAAAAATAACCCCATACAAATACATAAGAGGAAAATAATAATTATACATAAACAAAGAAAAAGAGAAAATAAAAGTTTGTTTATGTAAATTATTATTTTTCTCCTTTCTTGAAATTTGTTGCCAAGCAACACACTCCATAGTTCAGAGTGATGTCATCAAGCCCAAGGTCCACCATTTTGTTTTTCAAGCATGCTTACAGCAGGGGTGTCAAACTCCAGTCCTCGATGTCCTGCAGCTTTTAGATGCACCTCTGCTGCACCACCTGAATAGAATAATTAGGTCATTAAGGCTCTGGAGAACTGATCTACACAAGGAGGAGGTAATTAAGCCATTTCACTCCAGTGTTTTGTACCTGTGGCGCATCTAAAAACTGCAGGACAGCGGCCCTTGAGGACTGGAGTTTGACACCTGTGCTTTACAGCATCAATTTATTTATTAGGTTTCACAATATAAGGGTTGATTTATTATTTATTGCTACAGGCTAAAACAAACTGGAATAAACTCCTGGAAAATTGTAAAACATCCGAAACACAGAGTTCTTTTAAATCTAGACCGGGGGTCTTCAACCTGCGGCTCCGGAGCCACAAGTGGCTCTTTGAATAACCCACGATGGCTCTTAATAACTCTGACTTAAATGATAAAGAATCAACTAATGTTTCTAAGTATAAATATTAATACCAAATTCTGGTTCAATCAGTTTTTCACGTAATAAGTGGATTTTCTATGACAGAATGACACTAAAAATACCAGTTATATTATTTTAAGTTCTACTTTATTTGTAATTAAGTTGGAAATAATGTGCTTTTTTATTTCATCAATTTCCACAGAAAGAAAGATATCAACCTTCCTATATTTATAAATCTTTATTCTGAAACTCAAAAACAGAACTAAAATGTGGACCTTTAAAGTTAAATTTTTCCCAAAGTAGCCTTTTATCAAAATAATTTAAATATGTGGTTCTGAACAAGTTTTAATTTGGTAATATGGTTCTTAGGATTGTAAAGGTCACAGGCCAATGATAGACTGAAAGCCCATCTGTTTAGAGTTACCCTTGAACCATAATCAATAAAACTACTAAACATTTTGATATGTAATGATGGCACTTGGCAAAATGTAATGCTTCAGTAGTTGACTGTGTTCTCTGATTTTGTATTTTAGTGTTTTTATGATGTGAAGAAATAACTTTGAACTGCCTTGTTGCTGAAATGTGCTTTACAAATAAACTTGATGGACTGATAAATGTACATTAACCTTTTTGTGAAATTAGTATCATTGTGGCGTCTACCAGTACCCTTTTATGTGCTGAGAAATTCAGATGAACCTTTTAGCCATGAAATTAAAGAAGTAAAAAGTGAAAATAAAGGCTGAATGGACAAAATAATAAAGTTAAGAATGGAAGGACAGTTTATTGGACTCAATGAGAGGAGGATCGGCTACAGAGTGATGTGGAGATGGATAAGAGACAGATGGCAGGCAGCGGGCCGGTCCCTCCTCGCTGTTTTCTGCCCTTATGAGAGTAACAACCAGACCACAGGCTTCACTTTCACCCTTATTATGTTTCCTCTAATTAGCAAATAACTCGTGCAGCAGTAGAGTACTGAAATCATTTATTGGTCTGTAATATCTGCTTCCCTCCTGTGCTTAAATATTAATATATCTCCTTCAATATTGCTTTTCTTGTCTGGGAACATCAACTTTTTTGACTGATGTTTAATGAGGAAATGTTTATCGCTGTTTGGCATCGGACAGGAAGCTGAGCTGTGCAGAAAGACTTGAGCGTCTGTTTTCTTTGCATTATTTGAGGTGTGAATGCGCTGCATCTTTTTCCTTATTTTGACCATTTCTCAGTGTCGGTAAATAAAAACTAAATTGTTGCTTGGAATTTCAGAGAGATGTTGTCAGTAATTCATAGAATAAAAGAACAATGTTCATTTTAGTCATACATAAACCAATAAAGAGTAAAACCAGAGAACTGATCATTTTAGGTGGCATATTCATTTTTCCAGAGTTGTATATTATTATTATTTCTTGCATTTTGGTTGTGAAGCGTTTCTCTCTGTGTGGAGAATAGTGAAGCATCTGAAGGGTTTGGGTCTTCGCCAATGTTCCCTGATTGAAGTGCGCAGGAGAAGCCTGTTTACGACCGCTGAGTGATCAGAATCGCTCTGCTCTTCCTCTGTGTGTGGCTCCTCGCCCTCCCTCGGTCCTGGCGCTGCTGGGGCAGCTGCAGGTCTGACTGATGGACTGTGACTTTGTGCTTTGCAGATGGCCGTGAGCTGTAGCTGAGGACGCCACTGGGAGTTCCCCCCTTGCAAATATGAATGGTAAGACCTCTGCAGTGTGTGTGGGTGTTTGTGTGTGTGTGTGAGTGAGGGAGGGGTAAATGAGCGAGTGTGTTGGTTTGCAAAGAAACATTGTTCTGCAGTTGTGCTGAGGCCAACACACTGTCAGCTCTTTTATTTTATTTTTCAGCTCTACTTTAAGTATTTTTTCTTGATGGCATATTTAAGTTTGAACTAATGCTTGTTTTCCTACTAAACCACTGAGTCTTGTTTAGCCGCCCTTGTTTCTGTAAATAATAATTAAAGGAATCGACTTGTGAGCGCTTCGTTATCAGTTCGTCAATAAACCAGTACATTCTCAACTCCTCACTACTGCTGATGTCGGCTTTTGTGTTCCTCCTTATCTATGCTCCCATGGGAGCACCGTCTGTTTGCTTTTGTTCTTTCCTTTTTCTTTTCTGCTTTTCTTTTTTTTGTCTGTTTTCCCTTTTTAATTTGCCCCCCTATTTCTTTTCTCTTTTTTCTTTCTTCTGTTGTTTCTTTTCCTATTTTTCCCCTTTTTCCATTTTTCTTTTATAATTTTTTTTTCTTTTTTCTTAGTTTTTTCTTGTTTTCTTTTCTTTCTCTCCTTTTTCCCTTTCCCCTTTTTCTTATTTTCTTTTTTAATTTTTCTTTTTCTTTTTTCTTGTTTTCCTTTTTTCTTCTTTTTGTTTTACTCAAATAAATGAACTTTTCAACACTATTCTGATTTATTATGATGCTCCTGTTTTATTAGATTTGTCGGCCATGTTTGATTATTTAAAACTTATCAAATTGTATGTGACTGCAGGTGGTTCTGCTGTTTGGGCGATCTCCCAAGAGGAGAGGGACAAACATGACCAGAAGTTCGACACTCTGTCCCCGTCGATGGGATTCATCTCAGGTTCACACATTAAGACACTCTGATGCCTGATGTCCATCATTATTTCTCCCAGTTTAAAATGTTTTTATTGTTGTTTCCTGTAGGAGAACAAGCCAGGAAGTTCTTCCTCCAGTCAGGACTCCCTCCCTCTGTTCTGGCTGAGATTTGGTACAAAACATAAATATTGACCCACTGGCAGAATTGGATAATACACTGTAATCATGAGGCACGGTTGTTTGATTTTATGGTGTGTTTTCTTTTTTGTCTCTCAGGGCTCTGGCCGACTTGAATCGGGATGGGAAGATGGACAGGTTGGAGTTTTCCATCGCTATGAAGCTCATAAAGCTCAAACTTCAGGGCACGCAGCTTCCATCAACGCTGCCGATCATCATGAAGCAGCCTCCAGTGTCGGCTCCTGCCTCAGCCATGCCCAACCCGGCCTACGGTACGGCGTCGCTATTAATGATTTACCATTTAAAGTGCATTTCTTAAATTTAAAAGTTTGTTTTGGAAATTAAGAAGGGCTTAAATGACTAATTGTAGTAACTGTGATGGGTCAATTATTGAAATAATCGTCAACTAATTGTTAACTGGAGTGTCTGGACTCAAAAAAGGCCATTTGCTGTAACATCAACACCCTAAGAGTGTTAATTAAGATGAAACAGTACAAAAATATCGTATATTTTGTATTTAAGAAAAAATAAAACCTTCTTTGTGGTAAATATGTTTTACCCAAAATTAATCTACTGGGAATTTTAGCTTCACCTGGTTCTGTAAAAAAAAGTGTTAAGCACCTTTTCATATTTAATTATTAATTAGTCAATTAAAAAATAATCAATAGATCAGCCATGCACTCTATTCATAAGTCAAGCAGGAAGAACTGAACTTTTCACATGTTAGAAGTATTTTTTTAGCTGCAGATGCATTTTTTTGCTATAAAAGATTAATCATTCACTAAATGTTACTTTAATTACTTCATTTTTGACTATAAAATGTTTTTTTTCCTTATTTTAAAAAATAGATAAAAAATAGATATCTATTTTTAAAAAATAGATAAAATTTTAGTTTTTATACTTAAAAACTAAAAATTAATACATTTTACTGAATTTATAAATTTAAGTACTTAAATTTAAAAAAATGCCAATTTTTCTTTTTTACACAATCAATTACTCATCTGAATAATCAATAGAACAATCCTTTTTTTAAGGTTTTGTTGGCTCTTGTGGCCTTTATTTGAAAGTAGTTAGACAGGAAAGAGGGTAATGAGAGAGAGGGAAGACATGCGGCAAATGTCGCCAGCCCGGGAGTCGAGCCTGCGACCACCACCACGAGGATTATGGCCTCAATATATGGGTCGTGCTTTGCCTCTGCCCCACCACAGCCCACCCCAGAACAATTATCAATTTCAGCCCTCACACCAAGTATTTGACTTGTTGGACGTAAACGTTTGATGGTTTGCTGCAGGTCTTGGTTCTGTGCCCATGATGGGAGGATCAAACTTCGCCATGTTGACCCCTCTCTCCATGGCGTCCCCTGGACTCTCGCCTTTGACACCAATGACCGGCCTCAGCCCGATGGTTCCCACATCAGCAGGGATGAACCCACTAATTGCCTCCACCGCCACCAGGCCTCTGATGCCCACGGTGGGGAACACAGGGTTGCCCAACGGCACCATGGGAATGCTCCAGCCGATGCTTGCTGGAGGTTTGAACACCGGTGTGTGATTTGTTGCTACATTAACCTCTGTTTCTTTCTTTGTGCATTTATGAAGAAACGTGTAGTTATCAGAACCCTTAGTTTTTGTTTTGTTTTGTTTTGTTTTATTGGTGATAATGTTTGGTATTACAGTTTACACACCTGATAGATTTAAGTAGGGGGAGCTGCAGATTATCAAAGACTTGGAGCTCAAAACCAAAGGTAAATAATCAAAACATCAGACCTGCTGCTCAAGGGTTCAGATGCTGCAACGCCAATAATTAACTAGATAAAGATAATTCCTTTTCAATTTAATAATCTCACTACACTGTTTGAAATATCTAGAAAAAAAAGTAGAAGAGCTGGCATTTTAATACCAGTTTCCAAGTGTTTGAATGTAATAAAAAAAACCTAATAAATGTGGATAATGAATAAATATGAGGGGCCGTTTAGGACAAAATTTACGTTTTGTCTCTCACACACTACCAAAAAGTCTCGCATACTCCAAAAAAGTAGCCACGCACACTCCAAAAAATTACGTTTTGTCTCTCACACACTACCAAAAAGTCTCGCATACTCCAAAAAAATAGCCACGCACACTCCAAAAAATTACGTTTTGTCTCTCACACACTACCAAAAACTCACGCATACTCAAAAAAATAGCCACGCACACTCAAAAATTACTCACGCACATTCAAAAAATACTCAAATTGCGTATACACACACTACTAAAATGTCACACACACACACACACACAAACGTTAACTTTCTCGCTCACATACACTGTACTAACAGCTCGCACATTCACAAACGTTAACTTTCTCGCTCACATACACTACTATCAGCTCGCTCACATACACTACTACCAGCTCGCTCACATACACTACTACCAGCTCGCTCACATACACTACTACCAGCTCGCGCACATACACACAAACGTTAACTTTCTCGCTCACATACAGACGTTTATCTCTCACATACACAAGACTAAAGTTGAACACACACACAGTACTAAGACTCGTTTTATGTATGTGTGAGAGCGAGACTTTTTATGAATGTGTGAGAGCCAGACTCTTTTTGAATGTGTGAGAGCCAGACTCTTTTTGAATGTGTGAGAGCGACACTCTTTTTGAATGTGTGAGAGTTGTCACGGAAGAGGCGGGGCATAATTTTTGGATCAAACTGCGCATGCGTAGATCCTAAACTATAAGTTTCGATTGTTGACTCACTGTATGTTCTATTACTTAGTATATTTGTGCTTTTAAATATATATAGAACGTTTAACTTTCTTGTAGATTAAATGTGCTATAGAAATAAATGAATCTGATTGATTGATTAAAAATAGCAAAATTGCTGTAGTACAATCTGTCCACTGGGTGCCAGTATTACAGGAATTATTAACCGGCGCCAACTAGTGCCGAAGAAGAAAGAGTTTGCTATACCGAACATGGCTAACTCTAATTCGAAACGAGAGAGAATTGGTCAGGCAGCTGCCATTCTATAGCACATTTAATCTACAAGAAAGTTAAACGTTCTATATATATTTAAAAGCACAAATATACTAAGTAATAGAACATACAGTGAGTCAACAATCGAAACTTATAGTTTAGGATCTACGCATGCGCAGTTTGATCCAAAAATTATGCCCCGCCTCTTCCGTGACAACTCTCACACATTCAAAAAAAGTCTCGCTCTCACACATTCAAAAAGAGTCTGGCTCTCACACATTCATAAAAAGTTTCGCTCTCACACATACATAAAACGAGTCTTAGTACTGTGTGTGTGTTCAACTTTAGTCTTGTGTATGTGAGAGATAAACGTCTGTATGTGAGCGAGAAAGTTAACGTTTGTGTGTATGTGCGCGAGCTGGTAGTAGTGTATGTGCGCGAGCTGGTAGTAGTGTATGTGCGCGAGCTGGTAGTAGTGTATGTGAGCGAGCTGGTAGTAGTGTATGTGAGCGAGAAAGTTAACGTTTGTGTGTGTGTGTGTGACATTTTAGTAGTGTGTGTATACGCAATTTGAGTATTTTTTGAATGTGCGTGAGTAATTTTTGAGTGTGCGTGGCTATTTTTTTGAGTATGCGTGAGTTTTTGGTAGTGTGTGAGAGACAAAACGTATTTTTTTGGAGTGTGCGTGGCTACTTTTTTGGAGTATGCGAGACTTTTTGGTAGTGTGTGAGAGACAAAACGTAATTTTTTGGAGTGTGCGTGGCTATTTTTTTGGAGTATGCGAGACTTTTTGGTAGTGTGTGAGAGACAAAACGTAATTTTTTGGAGTGTGCGTGGCTACTTTTTTGGAGTATGCGAGACTTTTTGGTAGTGTGTGAGAGACAAAACGTAAATTTTTGGAGTGTGCGTGGCTACTTTTTTGGAGTATGCGAGACTTTTTGGTAGTGTGTGAGAGACAAAACGTAAATTTTGTCCTAAACGGCCCCTCATAAATAAATGTGTTCTTTAGGCTTGCCTCTTGGAACTTCCTATGCCTCTCCGGGAGGACTTTCCTCTTCTCTGCTGGATCTGGGATTTGGAAGGTAAAACACACAGAAACCTAAACGTAGAGCTGATGCATTGTTTGTTTTCCGTTTCTTATGGTGTGTAAATCTTTCAGTTCTGCCTCCTCTCCCATGGCTGCTGTTCCCAGTGACTGGGCTGTGCCGCATCCCTCCAGACTGAAGTACAGGCAGCACTTCAACATCTTGGATACACAGATGGTTGGCTACCTTACAGGTGTGTTGTGTTTTTCATCTGTCGTTAAAAAAATATGGCGCCGTTATGCTGCGTTCACACTGAACGTGTTTCGCTCGTCAAAAACGCGTCCGATGCTTCAAGTTCGACGCATCTGCACTTTGAAGTCAGACACTTGACATTTTGCTCTAGATGTCAGACGCGTCAAAACCGCTCTAGGTGGCGTTGAGAGGAGTCTCCTTGGCATACGTGTCCCTCAAACTCTTCCACCGTCATGCATGTTTCGTCTAAATAAATACTTTTATTTAACTGGACGAATTTGGATAGCTGAAATACAGGGGAATATTTTCAAATAGTAAAAGTTATAACTTATTCAACATTCCAACTTCCTTGCTGATCTTCTTCCAAGTCAGGTCCTTTCTATTCCTGTCTCTGTAGTCATAGCTTGTAGCTCGTAGATTACAGGGCGAGGGCAAACAGCGACAATTAGTTTATCTTCCAAAGTTTTATCATGTAGGAAATTGCAAAACTACAAGCAGTGGAAGTTCAGATTTTCCAACTCCAACGTTGGACACATCGGATGTGCGAAACGCTCCCCTGAAACGCCTCCACATATTCTTTGAATGTAAACCAGACGCTTCTGACACTCAAAACGCGTTTGGTGTGAAACAGGGTTTCTCTCAGTGTATCATAAGCCTGGCGGGCCATCAGGTTTTGCTTGTGTCCCCACCAGGCTTAACATTGTTAATTTATCTTAGTTTTTTTTATTATTGCTGCCTGTTTTTAAAACTTCATAGTTGATGTTTAAGTATTAATCTTCCAGTCTTCCAAAAATGCATAACTATCAAGTGATGTTTTCAAATTTCCTGTCAGCTTTAAACAATTTTTAACTCAAAAACATGGCATCCAGCTGGATGGCTGAATCCTGCAGCATTAGAAAACTGTAGTTGCGGATCTCCTTGAAGAGTGATCACTGGTGACTTTATCACAGGAAGTTGTGGGTGTACTTATGGGTGTGTTTAAACACAGGGCAGATTTCTCAACCTAAATGGTGAGCATTTAATGTCTTTCTTTAAAGGTCTCACCAAACCTGTTTCTATAAAAACAAATGGTTTATTGAAATGACAAAAGTACATGTAAACACGTTCTCACTCTTTTCCTCCAGCCACATTTACATATGTTTTCCAGATCAATGCAGTCAGACATGTAAGACAAGTTACATGCAAAAAAAGTGGCTTTTTTTGCATTGCTCCACCCAAGCTGTTACATTCATTTACAGTCTTTGTTTCTTTTATCTGACAGAAACATCTGAGGTCAAACTGTTTGCTGTTTTTTTGTGATTTAGTTAAAACAGATGCTTACTGCTCTGGATCTCATGCGTACTCATCCTTCATCAGCAGCCTATCTGTGCTGCACAAACCACCATGACATTTTTTCATTCATGTTTCCAGGTCAACAGGTGAGAAACGCCATGGCAACTACGATGCTGACACAGACACAGCTGGCCTCCATCTGGTGAGAACATTTGTCTCCAGTCAAAGAGAAAAATGATCTTCTTCTCATTCATATCCAGTCTTTGCAAAATGATCCATGCAGCTTAAACTGTTTCACACTTTTCATGTTAAAGTCACAAATGTCAACGTATTTTATGAGATTACACGTGGCACAGACACACCTAGTAGTTCATAATTGTGAAGTGGAATAAAAATTATACAAGGCTTGGTTAAAAGCGCCCTTTACTCTAATACCCCTAAAACAATTCAGGCCAAATATTTTTCCTCAGTTTATAGTAAACAGAGTCCATTTGGGTGTAAATTAATATCAGTATAAATATTTATGCTCTGAGAAAACCTCAGAGAATGTTGGTGAACAAAGTATCATGAGAACACCAGAAAGTTGTGGAAAGTTTAAAGCCCCGAATATGTTAAAACCACAGACTAAATGACAGGACAAAAATAGGAAGAAAATACTATGTTTACTGAAAATAAAAGATTAGATGAGAATAAAAATAAAAGCATTATTTAGCATCCAAATTAATAAACACCAGAGAAAATATTAGACCTTAAAAACAAAAAGACAATATATAAAAATACTCAAATAAAATAGAAAATGTTGAACAATTCCAGCAGCTTCTCCATAAAAAGGCTGTTTCACAGTCAGATCATAATATTTAAAAACCTCTTCTCCTGACGTTTTATTTCTCAACTTGGTGGATTGATTATAGATCATATATATTGTATATGTAAATCTAAAGCAAATCACAATTATTCTTTGGTCTAACGCAATTTAGACTTTTTAAACTTCCAAAAGTCCACAACCATTTATTGGAAATAGGACATTAGTTTTGACATATGTTTTAAATTCTCCACCCTTTATTATGTAATATGGTCTTTACATCATGTTATAATGTTATTTCCTCATCAAAAACATACCTGGAGTGTTGCTTTGAGTTTTTTATGCATGTTTGAGAAATCCTTTAATCTCCATGGCAACCATTCAGCTGTTCAAAATGCCTGGGTGGACCAAGCCCCACCTTTGAGACGCAGCTCCTCCTCAGAGTTGCAGTCTACAAGCTTCTGCCTCACAGAGCATCATTCCCCTGCTATTCCCCCACTTAGCTCCTTCAGACTAGCCAGCAACAATTAGCCAACACCTGGTGGAACTGTAACAATATACGACCTACTTATAGTCCCAAAATCACTGTTAAAGGGTTAATAGAGGAGCCATGTTGCGATGATGTTGGAAAGATCGGGAGTTTCTTAAAGAGATAGGGGCCCAATTTCAAGACATTAAATTACCAAGTAGAATTTATATTTTACTGTAAGTTATAATTAATATTAATAGCCTTTTTATAGCAATTGAAGGTTACTTCATTGTGCTATGAAATGATACTCTAGTTGGAAAATGCGTAATATTCTTGTTACATTTGTGTGAAAACTTTAATTGCTGATTTGTTACGACTGCAGGACTTTGTCTGATGTGAATAAGGATGGAAAGTTGAACGTGGAGGAGTTTGTTCTGGCTATGCATCTTGTTGACATGGCGAAGAGCGGACAACCGCTGCCACTCACCCTGCCGACCGAGTTGGTACCGCCCTCACAGAGGTATGACGACAATGTCTGGGAATGGTTTAGAAAACATGGAAACATTCTTGGAATAACTTTGGCACAACACTGACTCTAGTTGCCAATTTAAGGATGTTTTGTAGTCATTTATTTTTAATCTGCGTTACAGGAGTGCAATGAATGGCTCCAGCTCTAACCTCTATTCGGCGATGATTGACGATCTTGATGCAGAACCGCCACAGAAACCCAAAACTAACAGTCAGTACTCCCACAGTCTAGTTTTTCATTATTTCACATTCAATAGCATCTTTTTTTTTTAATCATTAGCAAGATTGACGATGAGTTAAAAATATAAACGTAAAAACTAAATTTTCCATTCCAGTGTCATTTGAGGATAAGTTCAAAGCCAACATAGAGCAGGGGAATGCCGAGCTGGAGAAAAGACGACTGGCTCTGCTGGAGGCGGAGAGGAGGGAGCAGGAGCGGCGCGCTCAGAAAGAACGGGAGGAGCGCGAGAGGAAGGAGAGGGAGGCCCGCGAGGCGGAGGAGCGGAGGAGGAAGGAAGAGGAGCAAAGGCTGGAGCGACAGAGGGAACTGGAGCGACAGAGGGAACTGGAGCGTCAGAGGGAACTGGAGCGTCAGAGGGAACTGGAGCGTCAGATTGAACTGGAGCGTCAGAGGGAACTGGAGCGTCAGAGGGAACTGGAGCGACAGAGGGAACTGGAGCGACAGAGGGAACTGGAGCGTCAGAGGGAACTGGAGCGACAGAGGGAACTGGAGCGACAGAGGGAACTGGAGCGTCAGAGGGAGGAGGAGAGGCAGAGAGAGATAGAGAGAAAAGAGGTGAGGCGTACTCAGTGCTGAGCGACTTTCACTTTAGGTGTTTTGGAATCTAATATTTGATTTAAAGCCTACATATGGAAAACATTTACACATTTACAAAAAATTTTCTCACTGTCTGAAGTTAAATCAGACTAAATTTTTCTTGTTTTAGGTCAGTTAGAATTACCAAAATTATTTCTATTTGCTAAATACCAGAAAACTTCACATGGACATTTTTTAGAGATTTTTTTTTGTATCTTTCTTTGTATAATGTGTTTAAGCATTTAATTTAATTTAAACAGGAAGATTGTTTATCTTAACACAATTTGTTTGGATTACTTCAATGTAATGAATATTTATTATTTCTATGGTATGGCAAAAAAAAAACCCACATCACAATATGAGCATTTTATATTGGTCAATATCAATAAATATTGATTCGTTTTTTGTTGTAAACATCAAAAATGTTTGCAAAATGAGTGAACGTTTCTTTTTCATCCACAGTTTTCACTCCACTGTTGTTTTTTATTATTTTTAAGCTGTTATGAAGCAGACTTTAAACTGCTGCTGCGCCAGTTACTCAACAGGTTGTTGCTAGGTAACCACAAGTTAGTCAAAAGGCTGTTGCTAGGTTACCAATGAGTGAGTGAGTCAGTTGACTTCACCATTTCATTCAGATCAAATGTATCAAAACATAAAATTACATGTGAAGGCTATCAAAAAATTATAAACACTTATGAATGACAACATATAATAGTGCATTGAAGCTGTAGTTTTTATTTTTTTTTAGCTTATTTCTATTTTTATGTCCAGAGTGTGATGCTGGAAAAGTTTAAAAACTTACCTTGAAAATGCTTGAAAAGTGCTTGAATGTTACTGTGCGAACCCTGTTGACCTCCGGTGACTTCAGGCGGCGCAGCGGGAGCTCGAGCGACAGAGGAAGGAGGAGTTTGAGAGGAGGAAGCGCGGCGAGCTGAAGATGAAGAAGGAGCAGGAGCAGGACGAGATCATCAAGCTGAAGGCCAAGAAGAGGAATCTGGAGGTGGAGCTGGAAGCAGTGGTAAGTCCTGAAAAGACACCTTTTTTTTTTCTTCTTTTCCATCCAGATGCATGCAAAGTTGGAAATTTGTCTCAACTCTTTGTTTTCAGGGTAACAAACAGCGTCAGATTTCTGACCGACTGCGGGACATTCAGAACAACAAGAAACTCCAGAGGTCAGAGTTCGATCTTCTAGATCAGAAGAAAGACACACGGCAACAGGATCTGAAAACACTGCAAAGACAGATAGAGGTTTGATCTGTTCTTCTGTTTGGTCAAATAAATCATACTTTAATGCATTCATAATGATGTTTGGAAAGTTGAGTGAAATATTATTTATTCATTCTTTTATACTTAATACTCAGATCAGAATCCAAGTTTAGTAGATTATATACCAATTTATCTCTATCTGTCTCTCTCTAATTTATCTCTGTCACTTTCTATTCTCTCTCTCATTTCTTTCTCTCTTGGATTTATATATATCACTCTCTAATTTCTCTAATGTATCTATATCTCTCACTCTAATTTATCTATAAATCTCTCTAATTTATCTAATCTAATAAGAGTATAAGATCAATTGGATACTTTTAAATATCAAATTAGCAGAAAATATCTATTTGATGTTAAATGTATTTAATTAATTTGTTTGTGTTTGCATGTGGTCAGGATTTTCAGAGGAAGTTGTCCCAGCTGACTCCAGAGAAGAAACGACTGGCAGAAAAACTCCAGAATATGTCTCTGAATAACCCGACTGGTTAGTACTGAGGGTTGGTCACACATACCACTGATCTGAACTCAGATTAATATCAACAGTTTGAAGCTGCTTAGTTTGTAAAGTGAAATGTGATTTTAAAAACAACCACACAAAAGTATTAACCTCTGACTGGAAAGATGTTAAGAGTTTTCTTAATGTTCTCTGACTGAAATTGTGTGTTTTTGACCTTCTTGTAGCTTCAACCATGTCCAACTTAAAGATGGGAGTCACAGAGAAGAGAGGGTCATGCATGAAACTGAGAGACCAGCTGGACGCTCTGGAGAAAGAAACGGCTGCCAAGCTGGCTCAGATGGACCAGTACAACAAAGACATGCAGGTAGGAGTGAACGAATGACATTTATCTCTCTAATTTATCTATATTTATCTACATCTGTGAAGCTACTGACATTTCTTACAGAGACGTTTCTCAGCTAATTCAAAAAATGAACTGTTCTCCAGGTAATATCTTAAAGACAACACAACCTTGTTGTTTGCACATATTACTCTGATTCTAATCCACAGATGTCAAACTCAAGGCCCGCATCCAAATCTGGCCCACCATAGCTTTTTATGTGGCCCTCTAGATTCTAGACTAAACACTAAGCGTGCTTAAATATTATGTTATCAATCAAATCAATGCAGTTTTTATCCATTTACTGCCAGATTATATCAGTCCCTCCAGTTCCTTGAGATTTATTGTGGAAATTCACACAAAATCAACAAATCCCCAGACTTTTTTTGCGCTAATAATTGGGAGTTTATTGAATATTTTTCTCAATAAATGTCAAAAACTTTCTTACTTGTACTAAACAGCTACCTCAACCTTAATTGATGTCAGATAATAGTTTATGATCTACACAGCGAGTTATAAAAAGTCACATGTAATGTCATAAATAAGTGGAAATATTTCTAAATGAGTAGCACAAATACTTTGACTTTTATTGTAAAAAAAAAAAAAAAATCACAAAATCCTGGAGGAACTGAAAAGATGTTCAATAATATTATTTAATTCTAAGAATTCATTTATATTTTAAGTTTGTGAACAGGTTTTATCAATACGTTCTGGCACAACCAGCCCTTAAAGAACATTCATGTTCTGGATTTGGCCCAAAACGAAAATGAGTTTCACTCCCTGATCAATGAAACAAAAAACTTTAGATGAAGGAGCCAACATTACTGCTGCTGTTTACATATTGATTAATGACTTGTAAAGATTGGCACCTGGATCTCTAAAAGCCTGCACTGATATGAATGATGAGAATGAGACTTTTTAATCAGGAGAAAGAAGTTTCACTGGTTTAAGCTTAAATTCTGCTGTCATGAAGAGATTCTGCAAAAAAAAAAAGCTGATAGATTTGATCTAAGAAGACTCTACTGATGTTACATTTGTTTCAGATTAAATTAGATATCTTTAATGTGTTGAACTCTTACTTTAGTCGGCAAGTTTGTGCTCACAGTTTGACTTCAATTCTGCTTTGCGTTTAATTTTAAATATATAAGAAAAGATAAGTAGAAAATTGTGTTTATTTGTACAGTGGTTTTACAAAACAGGAATATCAGTTAGTTGAACGAGTTGTTTGAGATGTAGGCTGGTTGAGTGATGCATGTCTGTAAAGAAAGTTATTTTTTCCTCACATTAATGTTGCTTTTCTGCAAACCTATAAATCTCAAACACTCCCTAATGCTTCTTAGACTTATTTTGTTCTTTCTTTTTATTTTCTGTCTTGTCCCACTTCACCCTTTAACCTCGTCCGCTGCTCCTTCCTCACCTCCTTCCTAATCTGTCTTCCTCTTGCATCCCTCTTTATTCCCTGCCTCTCAGTTTTTGGAGCTGAGGACAAAATGCTTCAGCCTGTCTTCTGTCTGCTGGCCTGCCTCCGTAAACTCTTCCATCTACTAAAGGTTTCGCCTTAGGTCTCTTTGAAACTACTTCTGTATTTTCTTTTTGTCTTTCACAGAGTTGCTTATGTGTTCATGTCCTGACTTGTTTCATTTCTTATCCTTGTTTTGTACTGCCTCTCCTTTAAACTGTAAAATATTAGTGCAGACCAGCAGCGTTCAAACTTTTTGTCATTAGGAACAAAATTCTTAAGAGAGCTCAAGGGCCACATTTGTTTTAATTAAAACTGAAAAGATTTCTTTTTTTAAGACACTTGTTTTTATCGCCTCAATAAAATACTAAATAAACGTTTTAATTAAAAAAGTAGTACAAATTTTGTAGAAAAGGAATCTGTAAAATATAAACAGGGTCTTAAACATTTTCCAAAACTTTTTCAGCGTCTATTGTCCTCGTTTTTCTTTTCTTTCTTTGGCAACCAGGGTTGAGCAGCGTTTGCTGATTTTTAGCAAAGTGTAATCAATGAAAACAGAAATATTGTTGATAAAAGAAAAATAGTTTGTCTGTAAAATCACGTATAATGCATGTGTCAAACTCAAGGCCCGGGGGCCAAATCTGGCCCTCTGTAGCTTTTTATGTGGCCCTCAAGACTCCAAATTACACCAGTATGTAAAAAGCACACAAAATTCACTCTAAATCTCCCGATCTCCAGATCTTTTCTGATTTTTACTTGCAAACTTTTCTTAAAATTGTCCAAAAATTACTTTGAGTGACTGCTGCCTCAGCTTTACTTGATGTCAAGTTATAGCCTGTGATCATTATGGCAATTAATAAAAAGCCACGTTTAGCATCATACGTAATATCCTAAAATTCCTTACAAATATTTCTAAATTAGCGCCACAAAATCAGTAATTTTAATTGCAAAAATAAAAAAAAAGAAAACACAATCATGAAAACCTGGATGGACTGATTAGTGTGAAAAGATGTTCTAGATTTAATTTTAATGAATGCTGAAACAAACTGCTGCTTATTGATATTTTAACAATTTAATGGTTTTACCAATACATTCTGGCAGAACTGACCCTTTAAGAACACTCAGATTTTGATTTGGCCCAAAATGGAAATGAGTTTGACACCTCTGACGTTTACACTCCATTCTTGAATTCAGGACCGAGGAACCAAACAAAATCATCCAGATGGCCTCAAATGGCCCTCAGGCCACACTTTGGGCATCCTTGATGTAAACAATGGCTCGATAATTTTCATTTTGATTATTAATATTTTTTGAAGGGCAATTTTATTTACTGTGATGTCATAATCTGTTTCATTTATGGTTTTGGTTTTGTGTGGTTTTTAATTTTCCTCCTATTTATTATTTTTGGTTGTTGTTTTTTTGTTTTTGATATTTAAAGTGTTGTCCAGTTCCAGTGCGACGTGTTCGTGTACAAAATGAAAGTTTAGATGTTTTTGAGACGCAGAACTTGAATTACTTGCTTTTGAAAACGGTCTCATAATAATAATGTTATTGTTTATTGGAATCATTTTGGGACAATTTATCGTCCTGGTAAATTGATGATCGCGATTTGCTTCTAAATGTGTTTTTATTTTTTAATGTGCATCAGGAACTGAAGGAAAGCCAGAGGAAGCAGCAGGCGGCTCTGGAGAAACTGCGCAGCGCCAAAGAGGAAAAGCAGCGCGAGTTGATTCGAAGGAAGGAGCAGGAGGAGGAGAGGAAGCGACAAGAGGAGGAAACTCAAAGGTCCACAGCAGAACTTTATAGATTTCATCATAAATGATATTTAAGACTTTAATCGTCTTCTTCTCTAGGAGTACGTTTTATAGTAACGCCATGAATGTCTTCACAGGCGTATTAAACTGGAAAAGGAGCGCCAGTGGCAGGAGAAGCTGAGGAGGGATGAAGAAGAACGTCAGAGGAGACTTGAGGAAGAACGGGAGACCAAAAAGAGGGAGGAAGAGGAGAGGGAGAGACAGGCTCTCCTCCAGGCTGCCAGGGAACAGGCAGAGCGAGAGCTGAGAGCGAAGGACGAGGCCGAACGGAAAAGGAGAGAAGAGGAGGAGAGGAAAAAAAGAGAGGAGGAGGAGCGCGTGAGGCAAATAGAGAAACGCAGGCAGGAGGAGGAGAGGAGAAAACTAGAGGAAGAGAGGAGGAAACTAGAGGAGGAGAGAAAGCAGCTGGAGCAGGAGAGGAGGCAGGAAGAAAAGAGGAGAAAAGAAGAGGAGAGGAAATGCAAGGAAGAGGAGGAGCGAAGGAAGAGGGAGGAGGATAGAAGGAGGATGATGGACGAGAAGAAAGAGGATGAGCGCCGGAGGGAGAGGGAGGAAGAGGAGAGGAGGAAACAACGAGCAGCAGAGGCGGCGCTCCGAGACGCTGATGAGAGGAGAAAGAGAGAGCAGGAGGAGAAACGGAGGGAAGAGGAGGACAAGAGGAGAAGACTTCAGCAGGAGGAAGACAGGACGCGAAAGGAGGAAGATCAGAGGAGAAAAGCGGAGCTGGAGGAGAAGAAGAAGAGGGAGGAGGGATCCCGTAAGCAGCAGCCGAACGGAGGGAAAGTGGACATCCAGGAGAAGCTGACAGCTCTGCTGAGAGGCCTGGAGGAGAGGAAGGGTGAGCAGAAAAACTCTGTTTTCTCCTGGATTATAGTCCAGATTAATTCACCTCCTGATCCCGCTGCTACAGGTGGACAGCCGAAGGCCGCGCAGCACAGGAAGTCTGCTGCCCTCACATCCTACAAAGCACTTTACCCGTTCACCGCACGCAACAACGAAGAGCTCAGCTTTGAAGCAGACGAGGTCATTGAGGTAAAAACGTCACTAAAGAAACACAGCTGGTTTTAACGTTCAACGCTGATGGTTTTATGAAATCTGATTCATAAAGCTAATTAAATCCAGTGAGATTCTGTGTGAACGGTTTACAACCCCAAAGCGACCCGTATGCCCAGAAAAGATTGTTGACATCACACGTCAGAAACGACAATAGACGTTTATGGATCGATTTCAAAGTTTATTCAGCAATGGAGCCGACGACATCGCTACCAGATCATAAGAAGACGAATGAAGCAGATTAAGAAAACAAACTCAACTAATAGCGACAACACTTGGTGGAGCATTAACTGTAACGATTTATTGTGATATGAAGCGCTTCAGTGGAAAATAGTTCTTTTATTAGTTCATAATCATAAATTTCATCCATTGTTTACGTCCTGATTTACCAGTTCTGGCTCTTTCTGTTGCATGTTTCATGTCTCTCACTCGGGGGCAGACGGTGTCAATTTGTCATGGCTAACTTTGTTATCACTTTATTATTATTTTCATTACTATAAGTAGTACTATTTCTATTATTATCAGTAATGAAATCTAGGATTGTAATATAGTTTTCTCATTACGTAATACTTTTTCTTTCTTTTTTCTTATTTATGAACCATATTAACAGAAACACTCCGAATAACTAAATGACTGCAAAGGACGATCATTTTTCACACATTTACTTTTGTTTCTGTGTCTGTTCTCTAAATCTTAATGCCTTTATTGATGTTTGCGCAGCAATTCTTTTACCTGTGCCATTATCATTTTTAAGATTTTACAAATGAAAAAAGTTTCCAGGGTCAAAGGTCAGCTTGACCCCCCTTAAAAAAAATCAAACACAACTTATAAAGTTTTGGAAAAACTTAGAGTCCACTGCACTGAACCCCATTGAAAACCTCCTGGTTATTCCACCAAATATTGATTTCTGAACTCTTCCTGAGTTAAAACATTAGTATTGTTGTTTCTAAATGAACATTAACTTGTTTTCTTTGCATTATTTGAGGTCTGAAAGCTCTGCATCTTTTTAATTATTTTCACCATTTCTTATTTTCTGCAAATAAATACAAAAGTTTTGCTAGCAATTTCAAAGACACGTTGTCAGTAGTTCATAGAATAAAAGAACAATGTTCATTTTACTCAAACATAAACCTAAAGACTAAAATCAGAGAAACTGATCATTTTAAGTGGTCTCTTCATTATTTCCAGTGCTGTATAAATTAATTGTGGTATGTTTCTACAGATAAATTATTTGTAGCACTGTTGACTGGCACCAAATTTGTTGGATGTTGTACATATGGAATTGCTGCATGACCTTTTATGACCTCTGACAACATTAATTAATATTTTTGTTAAATATTTATCAAAAAAAATCTTTGCCAACTTCTCTCAGGTGAATGTAGCTGATGTCTCAGAAGTTATTCTCTTGGTCAAAAGTCTCCTGCCTCCTTCTCATGATGTAAAAATCAGTCCTGTCTGTTTGCTGCCAGGTGGACGAGACGATGGAGAAAGAGGAGGGCTGGCTGTACGGCAGCAAGCAAGGGAAGATGGGATATTTTCCAGAGAGCTACGTTGAAAAGGTCGGCCCGTCGGATTCAGCTAAACTCGCCGCTGCCGCTCCTCAAGTGTCGATCCAGGCGCAGCTTTCCAACGCGCTGGAAGCTGCAAAGGGACCAGGCACAAAGTCTGCCTTCACCCCAACACAGTCTCCACACCCGGCTCCTTCTGAGACGCACGGACAGGTAACCACGGCGACCGCCTCCTGGTCCTCAGGCGCTTCGTTCGTTCGCTGAGCTGTCTCTTCTGTTGCAGCCGGTGGTGGGGAACGTTTTGGCTCAGGCGCTCTGCTCCTGGACGGCAAAGACGGACAACCACCTGAACTTCAACAAGGACGACGTGATTCACGTGTTGGAGAAGCAGGAGAACTGGTGGCTGGGGGAGCTGAACGGCGAAAAGGGCTGGTTCCCCAAAACCTACGTGACGGTCCTGGGAGAAGAGGATGGGTCAGAGTAAGTCATGAATCAGGGCTCCAGCAAAAGTTTATTATTATTGTTCATTTTCATGACCATAACTCAGAGCTAATGAAAACCCTAAATGGAGTTCACCTTAAATGTACAACAAGAATTTCAAATCCACAAATGTAACATTATGACCTAAACCAGGGGTGTCAAACTAATTTTCATTTTGGACCAAATCAAAAGTCTGAGTGTTGGTAAAGGGCCTGTTGAGACAGAATGTATTGGTAAAACCATTAAACTGTTAAAATATCAATGAATAGTTGTTTGTTTCAACATTCAGTAAGTGTTTCTTAAAATTAAATAATATTGAACATCTTTTCACACTGATCAGTCCATCCAGGATTTCATGATTTTGTGTTTTTTTTTTTTTTTTTCGCTATCAAAATAACAGATTTCATGGTGCTAACTTAGAAATACTTGTAAGGAATTTTCACGATATTTGCGCTAATGTGTGATGTTAAACGTGGCCTTTTGTGGATTGCTGTATGAGTTACAAGTAAGGCTGATGCAGCAGTCGCTTAAATTCAATGTTTTTGGCCAATTTTGAGAAAATTTGCAGTAAAAATCAGAAAAAAATGTGGGGATTTGTAGATTTTGTGTGACTTTTGCAAGTCTGCAAAAACACTGGAGGGAATTACTGATGTAATTCGGAGTTTAGAGGGCCACATAAAAAGCTGCAGCGGGCCAGATTTGGCCCCTGGCCTTTAGTTTGTGACCTACACAGTCAAATTCTGTTTTTTCAGTCTGCTATATCTAAGCATGTTGTTACAAAGTTGAGTGGAAGGAAAACTATTGTAGAAAAGGTTGAACAAGCAGCCTGATATAGCCATATCTTTGGTTCACATGCTGTGTTCTGTGGCAGGTTTTAGTTTGTCAATGCCACCACATACAGACACGTCCAGAACCAGAGATGACACCAAGCAATTATTCCTGACTTGGGGAGGAAAAAATCTAGATTGTTGCTCAATGTTTCCATTATAAATGTGTTTTGCTTTTCATTTGGAAATCAAGTTCCAAAAGGAGGGAGGAGTCACATCAGCAAGCACAGACTTTCCCTCTTATTTTTTTTAATTCTTACCAACAATACTAAAGTCAATCAAGTCTTTAGATTAATGTAAGTTGTACTTGCTGTTCTGTGTATAATAAATGTCGGCTGGTACTGAGGATGAATGTTGTGGTGAAACTGAATCTGTAGCTGTTGCTCTTGCTTTACCTGTCAGTCCAGTGTTTGTTCCAAACTTTACTGTTTACTTTAGGAGCTTCTATTTACAGAAGCTTGCTTTCTGTTTAGGATTCATGCAATACAAATGGAAAAGAATAATGAAGGAAGTTTTTCTCTGTTTTTAGACCCAAGAGCTCTACCTCAGATACAGTTGACACCCTTCAGCTTGAAGGTAGAGTAAAACTCAAGTAACTGTGGCTTTATACCATTAACACGGAAAATTGTCATTCTTGTCGCGTCTAACTGCATTATCAGTAGAGAGTATCTATTTTTGTTTTTGTCATTGCAGAGTATGTGGCGCTGTACACGTACGAGTCTCCAGAGCCCGATGATTTGACGTTCTCAGAGGGCGACGTAATCTTGGTGAGCCAGCGAGAAGGAGAGTGGTGGCGCGGGTCGACGGGCGAACACACGGGCGCCTTCCCCAGCAACTATGTCAAACCCAAAGAGGCTGACGTAAGGGCACTCTGCACAAACTCTGAATAATGCTACACGGGTTCAAGACATTTTACATATTCATCATAATTTCTTGCAACGTAGAAATTGTGCTAAAGTAAAAAGGCACAAGAATGATCCCAATAGGTTTGTCATCCTGTGATGGTAACGATAAACTAATTGATAACATTCGCAAACTGAAATACAAAGTGTTTTGTTTTTGATAGCTTTTAAATTTATTTTGAAAAAATTAAAAATAAAGACCATAAAATATAAATATAGAATGTTATCATTATGTGTTCCTTTATTTTGTGTGAATGTTTATGTAGAAGTTAAATTGAAGTTCTTTTTTCTCCTTTTAGACATCAAGTGTATCTGGAAAGAAAAAGCAAGGTAAGCTTTTATGTTTTTCTTGTTTAAGATTTTCGACTTGGTGTCCTTTGACTTTTTATGCAATTACTGCTTATTAAAGCAGTAATTGAGTCAGTGTGCAGTCACAGTAAAAAGAAAGAGCACGTTGAAGACACACGGGTGTACTTTGCTCAATGTTTATTTAACTCAATTTTATTAAGTGTACCATTTTCCTAAGTAACTATGACGAATGGAAATTAAAATCTTGGTCATAAATGTAAAGTTATGATGATGTCATGTGTGCAGAGGTCGCTCAGGTGACCAAAGCCTACAGCTCTTCTAGCCCGGAGCAGCTGAGTCTGGAAAGTGGTCAGCTTATCCTCATTTTCAGCAAGAACCCATCTGGTTGGTGGCTCGGAGAACTTCAGGTGTGTGATAATTATATTTCTAATATTTTTAAACATTCCTCAACACTGTTAACAGATAAGCGTCTTTGTTGATCAATAGCCGTTTGTGTGATAACGAATTACCATTGGCTGGCTCCTTTTAAGTAAATATTAACATTTTCTAAACATAACTTGTTCCACCTTAGCTCACTTCACACAAACAATCATAGCAGCACTATTCTTTCAGTCCCAACATCACCTGTGTTACACCATATTCTGTGACCACTGTATTTTGTGACCGTAGGAGGTTCTATTGCAGTTTTACACTTCGCCATGCTAAAAAATGAAGAAAAAGCAACAAAAGAACAAAGAACAAGTAACATATTACCACTAATAATGTTATGGAAATATACATGGTCACAGAATATTATAGCTCTTATGAGATATTGTGACCACAATGAAACTTATTGTAAAATATTAAATAAAAACCAAACTGTTTCTGCTAACTCTCTTCTTCATCTTCAATATAATAAGTCAATTTTTATTAATGGTATAGGAACTGTTTCAGAAATGCAGAAACAGTTCTTTTACTTACTACAAAGTTACAGTGTGGTAACAATATCTCAAGGTGATGACCATACTGCTAAGATGTTTACTTTTTATTCTTTGTTCAGCGTTTTCTTATTTTTCCTTTAGCGTTAAGCCGAAGTATGGTGTAAAACTGCAACAGCGCCTCCCGCTGTCACAACATACGGCGGTCACAGAATATGGTGCAACACCTGTAACGGTTAACAGCTAGCTGACAGCTAGCTTACTCAAGCTAACAAATACCACTTAACCATTACACACTCAGAGATAAATGGCCAACTTCCCCCATATTAGCATGGATTTAAGCACCGCTATAATTATATTACTAATTTGGCTGTTAACAGATAGATATGAGAGCAACATTGAGGGTTTTCCGTTGTTTAACAGCCGTTAGAGCGCTGAATTTCCGGTGGCTTGCTGAGTCAGGAGTATTCACTGTGGTCGATACGCCCTCTGGTGGCGAACTGCTGCAACTACACGCTCAATTGTCGAAATGCGGCTTGATGAATAATTTTCATATTAAAAGAGAACAGTCTTCAATTTTAAACAAAATAAATAAAAAGGGAGTAGAATTTAATTATTTCCAATATCAGTTTTGTCACATTTTGTGCAGTTGAAGTGATTTCTTTAATACTCTAAGGTAAATCAGTTTGTGTTGACGTGTAATATGTTTCAATAAAGCTTTGCTTCTATCCATTCGCTCTCATAAGAGAAAATATGTGGTTTAACTTCAATATAATAATGTTATTCTTGTAAAAATCCACATGTTCTTTGTGGATACATTTTTCTGCATCCTCTCGGTGATTCAAATTTTGTGATCCGTGTACGTTTTGATCTTCTCTGACTTCAGGCACGCGGCAAGAAACGTCAGAAAGGCTGGTTCCCTTCCGCTCATGTCAAAATATTGGGCTCCAACAGCGGAAAATCCACTCCTGCTCAACAGCCTGGTAAGAAACAACAGCTCTGGATGCGACACCCAAGTAGAATAAATAAAAATTTTCATAAATAATGACTCTTTTCCTTCCTGTTTTCTCAGTCTGCCAAGTGATCGCCGTATACGACTACACAGCGGCCAACCAGGACGAGATGAGCTTCTCTAAAGGGCAACTGATCAATGTTTTAGACAAGAGCAACCCCGACTGGTGGAGGGGAGAGGTTAATGGCGTCACCGGCTTGTTCCCCTTCAATTACGTCCAGATGACCACGGACAACGAACCCAGTCAAAAATGTGAGTAAAACTCAAATTTTTCACAACATGAAAGCAAAGAAGTGTGCATTAAAACTGGGGCTCTTCTTTGATTCTCCATATATCTGAAACTAATCCTAAATCTGCTGATTTATCAAATTTTACCTGTGATCACTAATCATTTCTCATCAGTTCTGCTTTTCTCCTCATTGACCATCCTGTTGTTTCCCTCTTTTCACTTCCTACTTTATTTTATTCCTCCTTTCCTCTCTCTTTCCCTTCCTTTGTCTTTCTCCTTCTAGGGCGGTAGAAAGCGTCTTGCTCTTCCTCTTCTCCTCCTCCAGGCCACAGAGACCCACTATCACACTCTGTTGCTTTGATGGGGCGAAAATCTGGACTTTCTGTCTTCTAATTATTCCACTCTGCAAACTAAACCATTTGAAGGGAAACCAGAAAAGGAGAAATGTCTTCCTTTATATAAATAACGGGAATTGGAATGATTTTTGGCTCACTGTGTTGAATCTCTGGGTTGTTGAAACCTCTGTGCCTTTAATCCTTGCGGTTTTTTTGTGTTTGTTTTCAAATTTTGAACTGGTGTGGCTGAATCTGCAGGAAATTGTGTTAAACGGAGCGATAGTGGGTTTCTGTTGTTTGTCTTTCCTATCTTCTGCTTGTCCTTGTATTCAGATATGTTTCTTTTTTCACATTTTTAGAAGTTTTAAATCTCAAAACAACCTTTAGTAAAGGATTAAAAGATCAAGATTATTTTTTTTAAGTTGGAAAAACATGGGATAGGCATCTTGTTTAGCCATGGATTGTATGTAAAAGATGGACACAGCCTGCTCGCCCCCTGCTGGTCACCAGAAGGAATGCAAACAGCTGCATTCTCTCTAATTGCCAGCAGGGGGCGATCTTGTGTTTGTAAAAAGCCTATGGCCCTTCTCCCACAGCCTTTGACAAAACACGTCATGGAGCCACAGCTGCCATATTTGGTCATTCCTGCTCATTTCTCTGTGTGTTTTCAGAATGAACACTGCCTTGCAAAAGTACTCACTCCTCTTTTGAGCACAAATTTATGCGTTTTATTGGGATTTAATGTGACAAACCAACACAAATTGGTGTATAATTTTCAAGTTAAAGGTAAATTGTTTATGTTTTCCATTTTCTTTTCAAATCAAAAATTTAAGTGTCTCAAATTATATGAGCTTCCTTTTAATAAGACATAAAATTATGGAGAAGTTCAAAGCAGAGTTACGTTATGAGACAATATTCTTAGTAGGGCTGAAACGATTAATCAGATTATGAACTGATGATTGAAATAATTGTCAACTAATTTAGTAATCGAATATTAAGTGGACTATACAAACTGCTGAAATAGCACATTCAGAGTAATAATTAAGACAAAACGTTACAAAATATGTATTAAAATGAAAAAATACCCTCTCTCTGTTAATCTGTTTTACTCAAAACTGACGTGTCTTAATTTTAGCTTTACCTAGTAAAAATCTGTTTAAAAAAACAAATTAATTTAAAAAAACTCTTATTAGGAGCCTTTTGTTATTCAGTTAATAGTGGATTAAACCAAAAGTTAGTCACCAGATCAGTCCTACACTGTATTGATGTTAAATCAAGCAGCTTTTCATATGTAAGAAATTTGTTTTTTTTGCATCATATTCATCCTCTGCTACAAATGACCAAGTGTTTACTATAGAATTTTAGACTAACACATGTTTATTTTCTTATTTAAAAAGCATTTATTCATTAATTTTTAATGTATTCCGAAAATAGTAGGCTTAAGTGAAAAATCTGGAGATTTATTCGCTTAATCGTTAAACTAAGCGATCGATTAATTGGTAACTAAACTAATTTTTAGTTGCAGCTCTAAATCCAAGATGTGAAACCATCATCCAGCCTTAAGCAAATCATAAGCGGCAGAAAATACGTGACTGCAAGGAAGTTTCACTTTAGAGCTACAAGTTCAGATCAAATCATATTTTAAATCCTGCTGAAACTTGTAATTCCTGCCACACCGACACTTTGCGTCCAATCTCATTGAGCCTGAGATATTTCACTGCAAAAACACCAAATCTTACCAACTATTTTAAGTTTAGCTTCTAGTGCAAATATCTTAGTTCACTTGAAATAAGTCAAAACTAACTTACAAGTAAGTCTTTGGCAAGATATAGATGCTTGTTTTAAGTGAATAATTCCTTAATATTGGTTAAAAAGTACTAGTTCCATTGGTAGATAAAGTTACTTATAACAAGACAAATTTCCCATGGTATAAGTGAAATAATCTGCCAATGGAACAAGTACTTTTTTAACTAATATTAAGAAATTATTTACTTATAACGAGCTTCCATATCTCACTGATAAGTAATACAAAGTAATTAACGTGGAAGGCTAAATATGTACGCCTCACTTTTTAGATAGTTTTAATTAATTAAGACTCTGATTTGTTATTTTCCTTCCACTTTATATTTCTGCACTACATTGTGTTGTAAAATCCCACTAAAATACACCGAAATATTCCTGTAACAGTTCAAAATGTGGAAAGTCTTGTGAAAACTAATGCGAGGCATTGTGGAAAAGCTTAGAATCCCAAACGGCGTCTCTGATTCAAGGTTGTTTTTTTTCCCCCGCTGTCTTGGCTTTCTTTTACAGACAAGCATTGATGCAGCTTTGTGACATCTCCTGGTTCAGAGGCGCCCTTTGACCCCCCACATTCTCTTCCGTTCCTTACTAACGAGACGGCTATAAACACCAAAGGTTCTTCAGTCGCACCTTGAGCAGACTGTGTGAAAAGGCCAGTCAGAAAAGGACTTTTCTTCTCTCCCAAATCTGTGAATCTCACTATCTCCAAGTGCAGGATTTAAGTATTCCTAAACTCTTATCTTATGATTGTCTTTTTGCAAACAATGAACAAATATAGATTAAAAGTAACGGTGAAGTGGATGGGGCTTTTTGTGGACCAAATTCAGTCAGTGATTAAGGTAGTAGAAGCCTAAATTCAAATTAATACTGAAAGAAAGGGATGTTGTTGTGGCCGCGTCCATCTTTTATGTACTCTGTGGTTATGAAACGTGTGTTTTTCTTCTTTGGTTTCTCATGTAACATTTGCTTGTGTTTAGATTTAATGCCAATGAAACTCATTTGGGTCACAGATTTAAAAATATATATATATATTTAAAAGCCATAAGTGGTGTTGGTATTGCTGTTACAAACAGAAAGATGTGTTTATCCTACACCACTACAGGGATTTAACTATTTTCCTGCTGCTCTTATAGATTTTCTTGAGATGTATGAATTCAGAAACTGCACTTGTGATTAATACTTTGCAGCAGACATAAAAAATCTTCACATCCTCTTAAAATGCCGGCTCCGACCAAGATTAATCATTTCAGACCTTTTTCCATCTTTAATGTGACATTTTTCACAAATCAACTAAAATCTGTTGGAGAGAAAAAACCTGTTTCTATAGGTTTTCACACTCTGGACATGATGTACAACCAGCAGAGGTTTCTGTTTACGACTTGGACCTCCGTAAGGTCTGTGGGTTAAAAGACGAAAGTCTTTTCTTTTACAGAAAATATCCAGGCCTGTCTAAAACATCCTAAAAACAACTCTACACACCACCAACAGAGCTGGAATTTGTTTATTAAATCTTTTGTCTCCATAAGCCGCATGCAATTAGGCTTTAGATTCCTGCATTTTTTTTTTTTTTATTGCTCGGGTTCATTGCTAAACAAAGTAGACGCCACCTACTGGAGAAGCTCAGAAATGCACCCTTCGGTTTGGCAAAGATTTAAAGATTCTTACTTACATTTATAAGTCGCATTCAATAGCCAGTACGCCATTACCTAGCAACCCCACCCGAGCTCAGCCTGTCACCTCGCAACCCCACCCGAGCTCAGCCTGTCACCTCGCAACCCCACCCGAGCTCAGCCTGTCACCTCGCAACCCCACCCGAGCTCAGCCCGTCACCTAGCAACCCCACCCGAGCTCAGCCCGTCACCTAGCAACCCCACCTGAGCTCAGCCCGTCACCTAGCAACCCGCGCTGAGCTCCAGAACGTTTATATCAAAACTACTGATATAAACTTCTAGTGGGAATAGTTTCAAGTGGCTTTTGTGTTGTGAGATTTCGAGATGAGTTTAAAAAAGTCTGTTTCGTGTCAAAAGAGAAGCAATCCTAATAGTTGCAATAAAGTATTTTATTAGCTTGAGGCCTACAAAGACAAAAAAACATTACAATAGTTTATTTATTTTTTTCAAATGGTCATTTGCCAATTGAGTATTTTACTCAGATTCTGTCATATAGATCCAAATTTCATACAAGAAATAAACAGTTTATGATTTTTTTCCAGGAGGTTAAATGTTATATCATACATCTCACAAGTGGAAGGAAAAATTATTTTTCAATTACCTGTTTTTACATTCCTTAAAAGGGAAGTTGTATACACTGATCTGGGTGTTTTATTATGACATTTACAGAAAAATGTCATAGTAAACATACTTTGTGAAGCATAGTGGTGGCAGAATCATGTCCTGTGTTACTTTTCTTCAAATGGAGTTTGTGTTTTCAAAGTGGACAGTCGTAAATATGAGCCGGTTTTGGACCAAAACCTTTTGGATGTTTTAGTTTCAGTTCCATCAAATGTCAAAATCAGTTTTATTGAAAAAGGTTTCAAATTAATTATGATGGTCTTATGTTTTCCAGAACACTAAAACCTACCTTTTATCAAGTTTATTCACGTTTTTGACTGCACTGTCCTATTGATCAACAATTACCAAAACATTACTGTGTGATGCAAACAAAGAGAAACTCAGGTTGTTGCATTTCTTTTTAAATGAGATGAAACTGTAGTGAATGTATTGATACGAAGCTGCTGATTGTGTTAGAAATTCAGAGCTTTTAGCAGAACAAATAATGGCGAAGGTGTTAGTATTTTCTGGTGCTGGTCGGTGTAACTACTTTTGCAAATCTGCCTGATACTGAATATTTTTTCTGATTCTCAATAAATAAATAAAGGGTTATTTGAGACAATGCTTCAGTCAAGTATTTTTCTCAAGCATGTTTTTTCATCTTCAGAAATCTTTACTGTGTTTGTGTTTCTACCATAAATGTGATTTAGGTGACCTCATAAATATATTTTTTTCTCAATCATTTCTGAATTTTTCCCAAATGGATAAAAATGTTTTCCCGTTTTTAACACACCTTTCTACGTTTTCTAGGAAACATTTGTAAAAATAATTTTGTTTTTTCCCGGTTTTCAAGCTTTTTCAAGGTGGAAAAGCAGAAAAACGTTTAGCCTGTATCGTCTCTAAACAGGCCAGTGAGTAAAGAGGGAAAGGAGGAATTTCTCTTACTGTTTTGGTACAAACAGATTTCAGAGCGACGAGGAGATAAGAGCTCAGACGAGACAGGCAGGAGACGAACAGAGAGGAAGCTGTAAAACCTGAGCAGAGAGAGTCGGTGGTAGAAATGGCTTCAGACGGCAGATTTCAGTTTTTAAGGCTTTGGGATGAGGAAGAGGAAGAGTTTAGGGAGGAAGAGGAAAGAAATAACTCTGTTGGTGAGGAGCAGCCACTTTGTTTGGGAATCTCACAATGGCACAGGTGTGATCTTTTAGATGGTAAGTCTGAATTTGCTGATTGAAAATTTCTGTCCTTTTTTTTTCTTTTCTCATTCCTTTAAAAATTGAACATTTTTGTACTTCCATTTGAGTCTCAACTGCTTCTAAAAACAGTCAGAGCGCTTAAAAAAACTTCCAGCTGTTTTCTGACAATAAGTTACTTTTTTGTTTTGGTGCCTGGAAAATGAGCCTTTTTAATATCCTATTTAAATGTGATTATTAAGTCACATTTTTTGGGCACTACGCTGTTGCCTAGCAACCCCAACCAATCCCAGCCCGTTATCTAGCAACACAAGCTGAGCTCCAGAATGTTTTTACACGCTGTACAATGGCTGCTGGAAAAGACAAGTGTTTTGTTGTCTTCCTGCATTCTTGTTGTTTGTGCAGGAGGCTCCACGTCTGCTTTTCAGAGATGCACGGTTGTATAATTGCACATCTGTTTCACGTGCGAGTGTAAACGCTGAGTTTGGATTGAGACCCTAAAACATTTCATTCAGAAAGAAACTCACAACAGGCAGAACTGATCAGACTAAAATCTGTTGATCTCAGAACGATTTTCTTAAAAAGAAATGTGATGAACATGTTTTGTTTAACCCATAGATCTAAACTAACCAGTTCAAGGAAGCATAAAGGTCACCTTTAAGAAAGTTTCGGAAATGAGCTGTTGAATTTCTCGTCTTAAAATCAGAAGCTTTAAGCTGCCCACCGTTTGTGGCTGAAATGTTGAGATTGTTGCTCCTGTCCTGCAGGGTGTTCAGACCCAACCAGCCTGGACTCTCTCAGCCCCCAGGAGAAGAAGAGGCAGGGGTACATCCACGAGCTGATAGAGGCGGAGGAGAGATATGTGGAGGACCTGCAGGTTGTACTGGATGTAAGTTAATGAAAGTAGCACAAATAAAACATGACAAAACATTTGCTTTGCTCTTCATTTCATTTCTGCACATTCATCTTATTGCTGCCTTGGTTGCAGGTTTTCTACAAGCCGATGTCTGAGTCGCGGCGGCTGAATGATGCAGAGATGGCCATGATCTTCGTCAACTGGAGGGAGCTTCTGGCCTGCAACAGTAAACTCGTGAAGTAAATATCATCTGGTGGAGCGAACAGAACCAGAAACCGATGAAGTATTCAGCGTTTAAAAAAATAATGTTTTAAACAACTTTGTGGCAACACCTCTTGGCCTGCTTTTGTTTTTTTCTAATGAAAACCTGATATTTGTAATGAGTCCCCTGATCCAACACTTTGTAGAACCATCTGCTGGACTTTGACTAGGCCAGAAAAACAGCTTTGAGCAAGTTGCTAAAATTTGGACTGCATTTCACAACATTTGGTGGATTTTTAGAATGTTTTTATAGGAAACTTTTATCAAAATAGTTTTCAAGATTGTAGAAAAAGCAACAAAAAAAAACGAGTAAATTTTTATGCAATGCCATTTCCTTTCCCTCATTTTTAATTAATTTATTTTTAAATGTCTACAGTCTGTTGAAAGTGACATCATCAGTGATTAATAGATAGATTTGATTACAGACTCATAGTCCAGATCACATAAACAAGGAAGAATAAGAATAGATACAAATTCAAAATAGAATATACTTTATTGATCCCCAGGGGGAAATTGCTCATTCGTTGACAAGCTACTCCATCTACGGCAGGGCTGTCCAACTCATTTTTGTTTTGGACCTAAACAAGATCATGGATTCTCTTAAAAGGCCGGTGGTGCCAGAAAGTATTGATAAAACCAGCGAACAAACCTTTAAAATATTAATAAATTCTTTAAATTACTTTATATTGACAATTTTTTCACATTGATCAGTCCTTCCAGGGTTTTGTGATTATTTGCAATAAAAATTAAATATCTGTGGTGGTTACTTAGAAACATTTGCGGTAATTACACACACGTTTGACAGTAAATGCAACTTCTTTTTTTCTTCGCTGTAATGATCATGGACTATAATTTGACATCAATTAAGGCTGAGGCGGCTGTTTAGTACAAGTTGGAATCACTTAAACCCGATGATTTTTATCATATTTGCCAAAAACTCTGCACTAAATTTACAGTTATGCATTAGCGCGAAAAAGTGCGGGAGTTTGACACGTGATCTAAGTGTTAAATATGAATAATACAAATATAACCACAAGATATAAAGTTTATATCTGTTGTAAGATATATAAACTTACAAGAGATATAAGTTTATATATCTTATCAGAGATATATAAACTTGTAAGGTATATATACATCACTTACACATCATTATAAGTGATGTGTGTGTGTATATATATATATACTGTGTATATATATATATATATATAAGTGATGTAAGTAATTCAATACGACTGAATTTAAATACATAAATAACATTGAAACATGCAAATATGTTAATCTAAAAACAATCTATAAATGAGTGCAGAGAAAATTAGATTTAAGTTACTCAGACTTGGGCATTGTAAAAAAAAAAAAGAAAAGACTAACCTTTTAGGAATCAATCATATTCATGAATACTTTTTGCACATTTCTGGATGCTATCTAAGCTGATAATAATATAAAAGTTAACCATAAAAGCTGCATATTTTATTACATTTAAGTTTAAAATGGATCATATGTTGTGTTCAGGGCTCTCCTTGGTCGGAAGAAAACCACGGGGGACAACATGCCGGTTCAGAGGATCGGAGACATCCTGGCCTCTGAGTTGTCCCACATGCAGCCTTACATCAGCTTCTGCTCGTCCCAGTTCAACGGCGCTGCGCTGCTCCAGACCCGCACCGACAACGAGCCAGAATTCAAGGCATTCCTCAAGGTAGGAGGAAGAGGACGAAAAACGAAATGAGGAAAGACGGGAAGAGGTCAGGAATCCTTTGGAGCAGAGGAAACGTTTCCACTGAGGGATCTGAGATTTAATCTGTGTGGCCCAACAGAGCTAACCCAGAAATTTATAGAGTTAAATAGTATTTATTTTCTAGTTTTACAGAGCCCCTTTGGGTAGTTGATAAAACCCATTTACAAACTGATAAAATATTAATAAATAAACGTCTCTGCATTCGAAATGTTGTCACAATGATGAAACATAGTCAATAAAATGAAAGGCAGCAGAAAGAAGAAAAAAAATCTCATATCAGCCCCCCTTTAATATATTTAAACAAAATGGATGTACAAAAAACAAAAACAACATTCAGATGGATTCACATTATTCTGTTTCACATTTATTCAAAGAACTAACTTTTACCTTTTATTATTGTGACTGTATACAAAATTTGCCAATTTAAAAGGTAATGAAAAAGAAAACATTCCTCAGGGATCCATATAACGTTTTTGAAAGCTACGTTGGCTAACGTTGCCTTTTTTCTGTCCAGAAAATCGCGACAGACTACAGGTGTAAAGGCATGCCGCTGTCCAGCTTCCTGCTGAAGCCGATGCAGCGGATCACTCGCTACCCGCTGCACATTAAAAACGTAGGTCGTCCAGTTAGTGCCCTGAAGCAGTCTCTCTGTGACCCGTATGTTGCTGTTCGTTAAAGATGATCTTCGGTGTGTGTAGATCCTGGAGTGCACAGCAGAGGGCCATCCTGACCGCGGCCAGCTGAAAGAGGCTCTGGAGAAAGCGGAGGAACTCTGTCAGCAGGTTCTTCAGCTTTTAATCTCATTAATATGCTGCTGCTTTTTCTTCTGGATGAAACGGCGACCAGACGTTTTTGTTTCTGTCCAGGTGAACGAAGGCGTCAGGGAGAAGGAGAACTCTGACAGGCTGGAGTGGATCCAGAACCACGTACAATGTGACGGCGCTATGGAGGTAATGAGCGTTAAGCACTCATAAACTCATAAGAGATTATAATAAAAAAGATTAATTAATCTTCTCTCTTCTCACAGCATTTGGTGTTTAACTCTCTGACAAACTGTTTGGGCCCCAGAAAACTGCTGCACAGCGGAAAGGTGAGCGAATCTGAATCAATAAAAGTTGATCTGCATGTTCTGAAAGTTTAACAATTTAAATGTTTTTTTTTATGTAATAAATGATAAATAATAAATGACAAGGTAAAAAAAATCTTTAAATATAAGCATTTACAATTTTCTTTAATATATTTTTTAAAACCTTAATACATTTAACTCTAATAAAAAAATCTGAACATCCCTAAAGCAACAAAAAATATATAATGAAATTTTTTCCACAACAGTTTCAGACATAAATTTCCATAGCAAATGTTAAATATATTAAGTTGTAAATGAACACATTACTTTATGTTCGGATAAATGAAGGATCAAAAATTGCTTCTTTTCTGTTAGTCTCAGAGTTGCAGTTTTTGGAAAATTCTAAAAATAAATGTAATTTGGCAAATTTGAGGAATATTCAACCCAAAATGGATTGAAAATAAAACTGGAATGGTACAAATTGTCCCTTTGCGGTCTTTTAAAATGCGTTTTTATTCTAACAAGTAGATTTTCTTGTCTTTTCAAACAGTAATTTAATTGTTTTTTAATTATCTAATGTGTCTATTTTTCAGATGTACAAGGCAAAAAGCAGCAAGGAGCTCTGGGCTTTCCTTTTCAACGACTTCCTGCTTTTAACTCATGCTGCCAAACAGTTCACCTCTTCTGGGCCTGACAAGCTGTTCAGCAAGAGGAACAATGTCCAGCTCAAGATGTACAAACCAGTAAGAAACCTCCACAGAAACCAGTTTCATTTTTAAACATCCACCAATCAGAAGTGTGTGCCCAGTTTCTTCAATCTCTGCAGAGTTTTGAGCTGCTGAAGATGGAAAAACGAAACGATCGATTGATCGATCGAATTAATCATTTAAATTGTGAACTAATTTAGTAATCGATTAATTAACTGTATACAGACTCAAAGAACATCCCAATTGCAGAAAAAACAACAGAGCAGCAATTTAACCAAACCTTTGTAAATATGTCTGACCCAGAAATGGATTAATTTGCATATTTACCATATTTCTAATATTATTTAAAAAGGCTTAAATAGAAACTCTGCAGTCTGTTAACTTTCTTTTAATCTGATTAATCATCAGAATAATCAATAACTAAAATAATCAATAGTTATAGCCGTAGTAAAAACAGCATTTTTTAGCCTTTCAACCTGTTTGGTTGTTGATTTTCACATTTAACGGTGTTGGCATCACCCAGGATCCTCCGCAGTGTTGAATTGTTTTCTTTAATCTGGTGAATTAAATGGACTGATTTTGCAGTGTCTTCTTCAAAAGGTTGCAATCAAAGTTACCAGCTTTATTTTTGCAATAATAACATGCTCTTACAATGAATTTGAAATTTCTGGACGAGACAGAAAAAAAAAAGAATATTATCACTTAAAGTGCAAATAAGGTTTTCAAATATCTTCTTGAAATAGAAACTTTAACAGTACAAAAGAAGAACTCAAATAAAACTTAACCAAAACAAAAAGTCACAACAAAATAAAACTAAACTATAAAGATAACTCAAACTCTGATAACTCTGCCTCTGGCAGCCTCTGTTGTAGTGAACAGTAAAATAATTTTATTTATATAGCATATTTTCATCAACAAGGTAGTTCAAACGTTTACATGAATTAGAAGGAAAAGAAAAGCAACAAACCAAAAGAAAGACAAAAACATAAAGGTACATGTTTGTTCCCCATGTTTAAAAACATTTACAAACTAGTTGGGGTTTCTCTGGATCTTAAGTTTGTTCTGGATTAGAGAGGTAAAAAACTAAATGCTGGTTCCAGATGTTCTGGATGAGTTCTAGATGTGTATAAAACTAAATGTTGGTTCCAGATGTTCTGGATGAGTTCTAGGTGTGTATAAAACTAAATGTTGGTTCCAGTTGTTCTGGATGAGTTCTAGGTGTGTATAAAACTAAATGTTGGTTCCAGTTGTTCTGGATGAGTTCTAGATGTGTATAAAACTAAATGTTGGTTCCAGATGTTCTGGATGAGTTCTAGATGTGTATAAAACTAAATGTTGGTTCCAGATGTTCTGGATGAGTTCTGGATGTGTATAAAACTAAATATTGGTTCCAGATGTTCTGGGTGAGTTCTGGATGTGTATAAAACTAAATGTTGGTTCCAGATGTTCTGGATGAGTTCTAGATGTGTATAAAACTAAATGTTGGTTCCAGATGTTCTGGGTGAGTTCTGGATGTGTATAAAACTAAATGTTGGTTCCAGATGTTCTGGATGAGTTCTAGGTGTGTATAAAACTAAATGTTGGTTCCAGATGTTCTGGGTGAGTTCTGGATGTGTATAAAACTAAATGTTGGTTCCAGATGTTCTGGGTGAGTTCTGGATGTGTATAAAACTAAATGTTGGTTCCAGATGTTCTGGATGAGTTCTAGGTGTGTATAAAACTAAATGTTGGTTCCAGTTGTTCTGGATGAGTTTTAGATGTGTATAAAACTAAATGTTGGTTCCAGTTGTTCTGGATGAGTTCTAGGTGTGTATAAAACTAAATGTTGGTTCCAGTTGTTCTGGATGAGTTCTAGATGTGTATAAAACTAAATGTTGGTTCCAGATGTTCTGGATGAGTTCTAGATGTGTATAAAACTAAATGTTGGTTCCAGATGTTCTGGATGAGTTCTGGATGTGTATAAAACTAAATGTTGGTTCCAGATGTTCTGGGTGAGTTCTGGATGTGTATAAAACTAAATGTTGGTTCCAGATGTTCTGGATGAGTTCTAGATGTGTATAAAACTAAATGTTGGTTCCAGATGTTCTGGGTGAGTTCTGGATGTGTATAAAACTAAATGTTGGTTCCAGATGTTCTGGATGAGTTCTAGGTGTGTATAAAACTAAATGTTGGTTCCAGTTGTTCTGGGTGAGTTCTAGATGTGTATAAAACTAAATGTTGGTTCCAGATGTTCTGGGTGAGTTCTGGATGTGTATAAAACTAAATGTTGGTTCCAGATGTTCTGGGTGAGTTCTGGATGTGTATAAAACTAAATGTTGGTTCCAGATGTTCTGGATGAGTTCTAGGTGTGTATAAAACTAAATGTTGGTTCCAGTTGTTCTGGATGAGTTCTAGATGTGTATAAAACTAAATGTTGGTTCCAGTTGTTCTGGATGAGTTCTAGATGTGTATAAAACTAAATATTGGTTCCAGATGTTCTGGGTGAGTTCTGGATGTGTATAAAACTAAATGTTGGTTCCAGATGTTCTGGGTGAGTTCTGGATGTGTATAAAACTAAATGTTGGTTCCAGATGTTCTGGATGAGTTCTAGGTGTGTATAAAACTAAATGTTGGTTCCAGTTGTTCTGGATGAGTTCTAGATGTGTATAAAACTAAATGTTGGTTCCAGTTGTTCTGGATGAGTTCTAGGTGTGTATAAAACTAAATGTTGGTTCCAGTTGTTCTGGATGAGTTCTAGATGTGTATAAAACTAAATATTGGTTCCAGATGTTCTGGATGAGTTCTAGATGTGTATAAAACTAAATGTTGGTTCCAGATGTTCTGGATGAGTTCTAGATGTGTAAAAAACTAAATGTTGGTTCTCCATGTTTGATTCTTGCTTTGTGTTGCTAAGTAACAAACTAACAGGAGTTTCTCTTGGTCTTGCTCCAATATTGAGCTAAATGTTGGTCTAAAGTAATAAACACTCCACCGTTTATAAAAGTAGTGAACTAAACAGACAGACCAGGCGAAGAAATGAGACATTAGAAAGTGGAAACCCGTTTCCTGTTCTCCACAGCCTGTTCTGCTGAACGAGGTTCTAGTGAAGCTTCCGGATCCCTCCAGCGACGAGCCCATCTTCCACATCTCCCACATCGACAAAGTCTACATGCTGCGGACCGACAACATCAACGAGCGGTAGCTGCTCACCAGCTAGCATCACTCTGATAAACTCAGCAGATTCAGTGTTTTCACAAACTCTCTGTGTGTCGTCAGGACTTCCTGGGTTCAGAAGATAAAAGTGGCTTCGGAGGAGTTCATCGATACTGAGAAGAGGAAGAGGGAAAAGGTTTATCAAGGTTGGTCATTCGGAGCGGCCATGTTTGGCTCTGCTGTGTTTTGGTCTGAGTTAAACGTCAAAACCGTCAAACGTGTGTTTGCAGCTCGTTCTATAAAGGGCACTGGAATTGGCAGACTCCTCGTCACCATCCTGGAAGCCACCGAGCTCAAAGCAGCAAAACCCAACGGTGAGTCTCCTTCTCCTCATCTCCCTGCTTCACGTTCCCGTTCTCCTTACAGACTCGTCGTATTTCTTTGTTTCCTGCAGGTAAAAGCAACCCGTACTGCGAGGTGACCATGGGCGCTCAGACTTTCACGTCCAGGACGATCAACGACACCCTGAACCCAAAATGGAGCTTCAACTGTCAGTTCCACATCAGAGATCTCTACCAAGACGTCCTCTGCATCACCATCTCTGAAAGAGACCAGTTTTCACCAGATGGTTAGCTGCAAACCGAATCCTTTCACCTTTTGGTTAAATACTGCAGTATTTACCCGCTTCTGATGTCTAAAATCCAATCAGAGCAGCACGACTCCTGGCTTATTTCTGCCTTTTAACTCAACTTAACAGCCTTTAATTTTATGAAACGATGCCTTATAAACCAGATTGCCTTGCATATTGTTCTGGAGTGAAACAGTGCCCTTTATTTGATTAATATGGATTTATTCTGGCTGTGCTTACTGACCTTGAAGTGGGTTTGTGTGGCTCTGTCAAAATGTTTTAGTTACATTACGGCTACCGTAGTCAGCAGCGTCGCGGAGTAATACGTACTGGGCTTTGACTGACTGACTATTGCGACTGTTTTGTTTCGCTTAATGTGCCTTATAGTCCAGTGCGCTTTACTTATGAATAAGATTAAAAAAAGACCGTTCATTTGCCTTACAATCTAGTCCCTCGTATAGCGCAGAAAATACAGTACTTCATGTTGGTTTATCACATAAAATCCCAATAAAAGACGTTAAAGTTTTTCTGATGTTGTTTTTTTTGACGCGCCACCGTTCCGTTTCTCTCTCCTCAGGGTTCCTTGGGCGGACGGAGGTTCCCGTGGCAACCATCAAGAAGGAGCTGGAGAACAAGGGACCGGTGACGCGGCGTCTTCTTCTGCACGAAGTCCCGACCGGGGAGGTGTGGGTCCGACTCGACCTGCAGCTTTTCAAATAGCAAAGGGACGCAAAGAAGAACTGTCCTTCTCAGAAACTTACCAAAGACGACAAAAAGCAGAAAAGCCCTGGACTGGTTTATATACAACGCCTTAAAAATGCAAAACTAACCTGAACTAATACCTCTGACGCTGCCGCCCAGTCCTCTGGATCGGCCGTCATCTGTATCCAGCAAAAATAGGAGTTTTTGTTTCTACTTTTCCTCCTGATTAAGGAAAGCAAGAGTTTCTATCAAACAAATGCTTCCTAATCAGAGGACAACCTTTTGTTTTATTTTTTTAAACGGTTAAATCAGTGAAATTACCTGTAATTTTTGTACTTCTCTGTTACAAAAGTTGGGTTTTATTCTCCCTTTGCCAAATCTTCTCATCCGATTCCAGCCATTGAGTTCATGATCAAGTAGTTTTATTCCAGCTGTCAGGTCACTAGTATGTTAAAGTTTTAATATTTTATTTTTTTCCTGAGGAGAAGCCGACTCGCGCTGTTCGACTCGTCTTCATCAGAAGCGTCACAAACGACGGACGACAGATGACGGACGGCAGCGTGAAACGCCTCTGACAGCGGGGCGAGAAATTTCAGTTTGTCGCTCTCTTCTCCGCTGGGTTTACTAAAGTAGGCAGAAGATCTCAGGACTCGATGTTTTGAGGTCATTTCCTGTTTTCTGGTGTGTTTATATCAACATATGTGTGAAGTTTAAGGATTCCCACGTGGGGAGAAGTTGATGAAACAATGATGGAGGCTTTGATTTTTGGAGTTAATTTAGGGAAATGTCACTTTAAGACTTGAGTTGTTCAGATAAGATCATTCTTCTTTGCTTTTTTCAATCAAAGCCAAATAACTTTAATGAATTCATAAGACGCCGACCTCTTCCTGTGTTACTCTTACAGATTCGGGATTTAAGGAGGATAACAGTTTAAGGTGGCACAAATGAATTATTACTAATTGATCCCTCTGCTCCTGTTTAAACGTCTGTGGCTTCAGGAGTCAAATTCAGCAAACATTCTACAGTCTATGGAAGCCCTGTAGGGACATTTGTATGTTTTTAGGGCTCTGACCAGATTTTTCTTTTCTTCTCGTTATCAGCCAGTGTGAAAAAAAAACTGTTTTGGTTGCAATATTTTTATTATTTTTCTGTTTAGAAAAGAAATTATAATTTATTCTAATTATAATTTATAATTAGAATGAAAGTAATTATACATTAGAAGAATCTATAACAATTCTAATTTATAGAATAATTGTATTCTATAAATATACCATCCTTGTAAATCTAAATTTAAATTGGAATGAATCACAAATAAGGATAATTAATACTCTTATTATTAATGAGTGGAAGCTCTTATTCTTACCATAATTGATACTAGTAATGCTGGCATTAATGTATTATTATTGAGGATAATTGATCCTGTTTACATAATCAGTGATAACTTTGTACAATATTACTGATGGGATTTAATACTATTAATAATAATATAATAATACATTCTGTAAAAGCAAATAAAGAATAAAAAAAATTAGATCAGCTCTTAAAAATAAAAAAAAGAGAAATTGTAACTATTAAAGTCAAACACAAAAGGAAAAATGCCCAGACATAATTATTATTTGCTTTGTCTCTTTTGATCAAAACTCACTTTATTTCATTCAAATAAAAAAATATTTCCTTTCATAAATGCTTTTCTTATTTGGACTCATAAAGTTAGAAGAAAAAACTCAATTAGAATCAAATAAATTGATCACCCTTCAGGTCTTCCATACATTTGCCTTGATTTATTTTCTCCTAAATACAAACAGACTTTTAATTTATTTCTTTATTTATGCGCGTGACTATCTGGAGGCCTTTTCTGCACCGTCAGCTGGTTCGAGTCGATGAAACCTGTTGATGCCGTTTTATCTGGTAGAAGTCTGACCTGCTGCATGTTCTTTCAGTTTTGTCCCGTCCAGTCGGTTTGTTTTAACGTGTCGTATTAACAGATGTTTTTCGAACTCCTAGAAAATGTGTTACTTGACGTGATTATGTCTTATCTGTATATTGGTGGTAAAGTTGTCCAGAGTTTTAGTTTTTATTTTCCGTTTAGTCTGCGATGGCTGCCGCAGTGACTCACTAACACAGTGTTTTGGCCTTCACACGACACTGAATCAGGTTTTTAGAAGGCAGAATAAAGACATTAAAGCTGATAAAACCGTGGGATTTCTGACTGATGGTGTGTAACAATAGATACACAATTTTTAATATTGCTTTACAACATTAAAAAACTACCACATAGAAAAGTAAGCCATAGAAACTTTGAGTCTGAGGAAAGTTGAAACAATAAATCTATTTATGCAAACATTTAGCAAATAAAATAAATTAACCGAGCAAAAGCAGAAAAAAGGTCTTTGTATTGAATGTGAATGTCTGGTTTCAGTAATAAATAAAAAAAAATGCCAAAAATTTCCAGGTAAAATATTACAATAACATTTTATGACAGAATAGATATAATTTTATTACTTTTAGCAAAAATAGTTTTGAAATTTTTCACTTAAAAATGCAATCATATCAGCCTGAACAAGTTTCCTTTGTAGTTATTACATCAAAAACAATATAAGAATTTAAATTAACCAACACAAAAACAAAGATGTATATATATAATTATCTTCACAGCTGAAATTTTCACAGCACAGCTCTGAAATTTCAAGCTCAAATTGAAAATAGTGTACAATAAAAAGATAACACCTCAAATTTGTCTTCACCCCCATATAAAAGATGTTACAACCTGGGTTTGTATTTCCTTTTTTACCTTGGACATATTTAAACTGATGCTACTAGATACCATAAAAGATAGAGAAAATATCTGGTTGCGAGCGTTTATAACCAGATATTTTCTTGCTTCTCTTGTCTCCTGGCCAAAAGTCAGTAGAGTGGACACCAATGGACCTCAATGAATCCTTCTTCACACTCCACCGGCTCCAACTGGGGCTACAGAGCAGCAGCCATTACGTAACCGCACCAAGCTGCTCCACGCTGCCCTTACAGCAGCAGCACGCCGCAGCTGACTGGACAAAATTAGCTGAACCTCGCCCCCTGAAGTGGCGCTAATGGAGTCGATGACATAACGATTCCAAATGTGTCGCACCTGATCCATTGTTTGGCTTTTGTTTCAACAGGGAAATCATAACGTGGGATACACATTATGTACACGTGCAGCTGTATTTAAGAGAAATTATTCCAAATTGCACAATATTCCTGCTTTTTGTCCTGGATGTTTGTAGTGTAGCATCAGTTCTGTAGGAAAAATAACAAGGTTTTACTATTTTATTAGTCAGTTTTCTGGATACACACTGCAAAAACACAAAATCCTACCAATTATTTGTCTAATTTGTAGTGCAAATATCTTAGTATACTTTAAATAAGACAAAACCAACAAGTAAACTTTTAGCAAGATATAGGAGGCTGTTTTAAGTCTGGCATTTCTTAATGCTGACTAGAAAATTATGAGGTTCTGTTGCAGATTTTTTTCATTTTTAAGTAAAACATTTTTCCATGTTATAAATGAATTAATCTCCTAGTGGAACAACTAGATTTTCCTCAGTCATAAGGAGTTACTGACTTAACTCAAGCTCCGATATCTTGTTAAATATATTTGTAAGTTAGTTTTGTCGTATTTCAAGCGCATGAACATATTTGCACTAGAAACTAGACAAAAATAATTACTGATATTTTGTGTTTTTACAATGCACTGAGCTTTGAATTAATGTAGCTCATGAGATTCAGCTTTCCAAAAATATTGTTAAATTTAAATTTTTCATTTTATTGAACATTTTTCTTATATTGGATAACGACAGCCTGAGTAGATACTAAAAGCAGTTTTCAAATGATGATTTTTAAGAGGAAAAGCTTTCCAACCCAACCCAAAGCGTTATGGGGTTTGGACCATTTCCTGCAGGACTTTCTAATATAGAGCAAAATTTATGATTAACATCAATTATGGTAAGTTGTCAGACATCTTTAGGAAGAAGTCCAACCACAAACCACCATACCCCCATCGTACTGTTTTACTTTCAATATGATTCTGAAATGCTGTGTTATTTTTTGGTCAGATGACAAACTTTTGTCTTGTTGGCCAACAGAATATTTTATCAAAAGCCCTGCAGTTCCTTAATATTTTTTGGGGGGATAAATATATGTTTCATTGAATAGGTTAGGATAGGTAAAGGATACACAAAGCATGTTCATTACATTTTTTACATAAAATCAGTCTTGGATAATTGTTGTGCCTATTTTGAGCTCCTTTCAGAATGACCTTTTATAGGGCTCTGTCACTTTAAATCCGGATCAGCGGCTGGTGATCACGCCCCCCAGCTCAACATTTACACTCACACCTGAAGAAAGCTGTAACTCGACGCGCTTTTACATAGCTGTGCATTTGGAAGTGATTCGAGTGGTTTCTGGATGGTAAGTCGACAACAAAACACTGTTTCCCCCCCAGCAGCCATATTACAGCTCATACAGCGGTAAAACCAAACGCTCTGGAGCTCCACTGGGGTTGCTAGGTGACGGGCTGAGCTGGCTGGGGTTGCTAGGTAACGGCGCAGTGCCAGTTGAATGTGACTTAACATTTGGGAAGTTTTTAAAACTGCTCTTTTTCCGATACAAAAACATTAAATTGTTACCGAAAAAATAACTGGGTGTTTTTTTTATTTTAAGCTCTTGGTCTGTTTTTAGAAGCAGTTAAGACTCAAACGGACGTTTAAAAATATTCAAAATGTGAATTTTAATTCAGATTTTATGAGACGGTAAACAAAAGGATATGTGTTTTTTATGTATACAGTGTGTGTAAGGTTCTAGTTTCACTTATTTGTAAATAACAGTAAGACAACAATGTACCATGTAGCCCATGTAACCAAAATGACCCATAAAAGTATAGAAAATGTAGAGAGACTGTATGGATAGATATTTTGTATTAAGGCATAAAATAGAAGAAAAGTGCAATAGAGCGGAACAGGAGCAGCTTAAAGCCAGAGCAGGAGCACATAAGATATAGAAAAAGGTTATAGAGACAGAGAGAGACGTGTACAGAGAGGATGAGTCCGAGAGGCCCTCAGTTCCACTTGACTCAGTCATGGGAATGATTAGATTATCGCCACATGAACAGCTGTCTTATATAACACACACACATTTGGTTGTTCTGCTATCCCCATGGGGACACTTACCCACGTTATATTGTCCACGGCCCCTCACCCTAACCCTGAACCGAAACAATTTAACCCGTACCCTAAAACCAAGGCTTCATCCTCAAGGAGCGGTCTGGCCCAGACAGGAGCAGCCCAGAGGGCTGGGATGTCTGAAGTGCCCACAGGGATATGAAAGCAAAACGCACACACAGAAATAACTTGAATATAATGAGGTCTGTGTTCTGGCCAAAAGTCCTGGCTGAGTAAAGGTGCCCCGTAGCAACAGAGACTCAGGGTAATAAAAGAGACAGTCCATGTCTAAGAGAAAAAGCAGGGCCAGTCGGTTCTCCTGCTGTGAAATATGTGAATTAAATAAACAGAGAATGCGTTACAGTACCCGATTCGCCACAGAATCAGTTTAATATTAATAAAACGTCAGCCTGGAACTAAACTATTTTTGGAAAATCAAATAGAAGTAAGACTGTAAACATTTTAACAAAGATTTTTTCTGACAATGCTTGAGCGTGCCAAGCTGCCTGTACGGCTACACTGCAAAAACACAAACGCTTACCAAGTATTCTTGGTTTAGTTTCATGCAAATATCTCAGTAAACTTGGATTAAGACAACAGACATAATTTGCCAGTGACTAGTACTTTTTCATCAGTACTAAGGAATTAGTGACTTAAAACAAACTCATACATCTCACTGAAAAGTTACTTGTAAGTTTGTATTGTCTTATTTTAAGATATTTTACTAGAAACTCGAAGGTAAGGTAAGATCTTGTGTTTGTGCAGTGTATCGACTCTTGTTTGAGGTTTGTTACTGGGTTAAAAGACAGAAGTTAGAAGAAGTATGACATATCAGCAATTCAACCCTTTTTCAATAACAAATAGGATCCTCAGAAGTGTGTGGAGGAGCCATACACTCACAACAGCCTGGCACTTCCTGTTCATGCTGGTCACTAGCTTGGTCACACACTGCTGTGGGATGCCATTTATTAATCAGCATTTTCTTAAAGATAGACAGTGTAGATGTGATGAACACTCTGGCATTATTATGCAAAATTCACATTTGTATGTTTCCGTACTTCCATTTGGGTCTCAGCTGTTTCTAGAAACATCCAGCCATATTTTTTAGCAATACGTTAATGTTTTCTGGTGTCCGGAAAATGAGCCGTTTCAAAAATCTCCCAATTGTTAAGTCATAGTCGAAGGGCACTGTGCCGTTACCTAGCAACCGCGGCTGAGTCCAGCCCCATTACCTATCAACCCCGGCTGAGCTCAGTTCCGTTGCCCAGCAACCCCAGCTGAGCTCCTGCGTAGCTGGTTCGAGACAAAGACACTGAAAAACAGGGTTTTTTTGTTGCTGTTGTTTTTTTTTGTTGTTGTTTTGTTTTTCAATTAGCATTTTTTTCCAGGTCATACTTCTGTCTAGTCTTATGCATCATGACTGTTTGTTTATAAAACCCTAAGAAGAGCTGTACTATAAATGTTATTGTCTTGTGTACTGTGCAGTGACAATAAATCTAATCTAATCTAATCTAATCTAATCTAATCTAATCTAAACTAATATCTGAAGCTTGATACGGTTTTTTCCCCATTTACAAGTTATATATATGTTTTTAAATTACAGATTTAGTCTACATTTTATTTTTTGCGGTTCCAATGTATGCTTCACTGCAGCATGTTATGGTTAATCTGCAGCTCTTAAATCATGTTTTTATTGATAAAACAATTTATTCATACTTTGGTAATTAATGACTGATGATTTATCCGTCTACCCAGCAGGATAAATTTAAACTGCAGAGAAAACTCTGAGTTCCTCATCCTTAGTCCTGTCCCTCAATATTTAACTGATGACAAACGATTCCTCACAGGATGCACTACATGAAGTTAAGACTCTTAATATTTCATCAACCTGTGCAGGAGATGCAAAAAATAGATGCACTGGTATGCAAGAGGTCCACATGTGGTGCATTCAGCATGTACAATATCAGGTTGTGCTTAATGTTTGTAATCTTCTTAAATTAGTGTTTAAATTTAGCAATGTATTTATTGCCAATGTTTGAAGCAAGAAATGTCAGTTTTCTCTCTTTTGTTTCTTTAACACTTGTAATGTTTTATCTACAGGAAAGTTTAAAGATACAGAAGCAATAATTGATACTTTAACTATGGTTAAAGTCAGGCAAACATTTCTCTACACATACCATAAATAATTCATATGTAAATATGTTTAGATTTGGATTCAGCAACTTTAATAAGATTTATGGATTTATATTTGAGTCTATTCTCTGGAAAAAACGTGTCTAGTTGACTTTGATCACTGAAGTGATTTATAAAACAGATTTCTGTTCCAGAAATGTTGCAGGTTTTCCCACTTTAATATTACAATTTACCTTTGCTTTACTATAACAATGTCAATTAAAAAAGGGTTTTTTAGATTATCCTAAAATACCTTTTTGTTGATTTTACATCTAGGTGGAGTAAAACATCAAAATGCTTGGAAATTAACTAAAAAAACAAAATGAAGGGGCTAAGATTAAAGGCAAACTTTACAGAGCTAAATTGGGGTCACAAACTTTGTTCAAAAGAATAAAATTTCAAACAGAAAAAAGTTAATTTGAGAAAGAGTTTTCAGTTTCACATCTTTTTTTTTCTAAACTTTTTTTCAATTTTATTTTTTGCTTTTGGTCATAATGTAGCTCCATACATTACTGTTTACCATTGAATATTAGCAGTATTCTCATGCATGTTTGATAAATACGTTGTTTGTAGAGCAATTCCTTCACTTCTCCACTTTTGGGAGTTTACTGATCAGATTTCCAGCTTCTTTTTTTTAAATTTATTACATGAAATCCAATTTGAACTCTTAATTATTTTTTTGTCCTTGTCACTTCAAATTAGGCTGGAATTAAAGTTTGTGTTGGTGAGAGCATTTATTTCAGAGCGCTTGCAGCCTCAGAGTATTACTGACATTGAAGTCACCCTCCCATTCACCTAACAGCGATGTATAATGTAGGATATGTACAGCATTAACATTAAATTAGACGGCTTCATCCAGTGTGTGGAAGCTTACTCAGCAGGGGGTAGATGAGGGCGGCGATACTAACCTCTGACAACATTTCATTGGTGGCAGTGGGATCTGTGAGGAGCTGCAGCAGCAAAGCATGAGTGTGCAGGCATGCGGCAAAATAACGCAAAAAACACTGATGGTATAAGTTCATCTGCTTGATTTAAATGCAGTACTGAACAAGCTTTGCATTCAAAGAAGTTTGTAATATTTCTAAAGCTGGCTGCATGCGCTAACTCAGATTTTTCCTTAATTGTTTGAGAAATGTTGGTTGATTTGAGATGTCTTTTTGTACGTTTTACCTCTGCCGGAGTGTTTTTCTTGCACATACCTGTTGAGAGCCGTTGGCCTGGAAAAAGCTGCCAGCCCCCCAGCCAGAGGCGGGAAGATTTTCAGCCTTTTCCTGTTGCGTAATGTCAGCTAGAAAACAACCTGCCAACAGGACAGGTTGGCTGATCAAAATTTAATAAACAGAATGTGGTCGACTTTAACCTAAATTAAACATGGTTTGCTGGCTCACCTTAGACACGCAAACTTTTGTTTCTTTATGTTTTTCTCATCAGAAGAATTCATACACTTCAAACTTTTAACATTTTATTACATTGTTACTACGGAATATTCTTCAATGTTGGGATTTTATGTTATTTATACAGAGACAAGAAACTATGGCAGGAGTGTTCAACCTTTACAACCTGAAGAGATATTTTGCTCTCAGGAAATAAAACTAGTTTAGAGCCACAAATGCCAGATGACTTTTTGAAAAAGTCAGGTTTGTTGTGAAGAATTTGACTTAATATGAGTCACAACACAAATTTAGTTTCCATTTGGGATCAATAAAGTATTTTTTGAATTTAATTTGAATTGAATTAACTCACAAACCAATCATCTTGTGTTCTCAAGATTATCTTGTGTTGAGAAAACCATCGGGAAAACGTAGATTTAGAATATGTCAGCTCTCAGCTTCCGTAGGTTTTTATTTCAGTATTTCAGTTTTGGGTTGTCATATTTTATTTTAGGTATTTAAAATATCTTCTTCCAGTTCCAGTGTAAAGCTTATTGCTCTTCGAGAGGGCAAACTTGCATTGTTATGCAATTATTAATATATTACTTAAAAATAGTCTCAAGACATTGATATTACCGTTTATCGCAATAACTTCTGGGTCAATGTATCGTTCTGTACATTTGTTATTTTGACAGGCCTGGTTGTGACAAGTTTTACATTGTAAACTCTGATTTTGTGACATGACAAATTGCTCTGTGTTTTCCTCTCCTCTCTCTAAGCAGGAGGAGTGGCACCCGGTCTGCATGTGCAGTTGTGTGAATGTGTGTGGCGTCGTTGCCTGTAAGTGAGAGGAAGAAAAGGATGCAGAGGTTTGGCAGCGAGGGAGGAGGGAGATTCACTCGACCTGTCCGGGTCTTTCATGTCACATTTCTGCCCTCGGGATCTGACCTCTGTAACCCTGTCTGGAAAATAACCTGGAAAAACTAAAATGGAATAATGGAAAACTGCCCTCTGGAAAAGAGTCGGAGCAACGCACCTCCTCTTCCTCCTCCTCCTCCTCTTCCCTCCTCGTCCTGCTGCTGCATCAGACAGGAGAACTGAAGAGAAGAATGAAAGACGTTTTTTAATTTGCTCCTGCGCTGGAGCTTGTGTGCCAAAGTGAAGGCTTTATGTGGATTTATGCATCTGATTGTACAGTTTGAACTGTTTTAGTTTCTGTTTAAGAGGAAAGAGCACATAGTGGAGGGAGAGGGGAGGAGGGCGATGAGCAGTGAGATGAGATGACTACAAAGGACAGGAGTAAAGAGGAGAGTTGAAGAAGAGAAAGCAGAAGACTGGGATCTGGATCCTGTTATTATTTAACTGTAAGTATAACAATATACCTAATATTTGCTAAAAACTGTACTTTTTGGTAGTCTAGATGCAAGTATTGCGCAGTAAGTCTCCTCTATATTCCTTTTTATCTAGATATTTAACACTGCTTCTGCTCAGTTTGTCTACTTTCTGCTGCTTTCTTTGCATTTTGTCTCATTTGATTGTTTCTGCTCTCTTTGCGTGTCACGTTAGCAGCAGGAGAGGGAAAGGCCACTGTCACATCGTGTTAGTGTTATTAGACATGCACAGAGGGAGAAATACACTTCAGCTTTGATGAGAGCATTCTGGAAGATGTGTGCATGCGTGTGTGTGTGTGTACGCGTACGTGCAGGGGGCGTGTGCGTGTGTGTGTGTGTGTGTGTGTGTGTGTGTGTGTTCAGAGACAGAGTTGTAGGAGCGACAGTTTTCTAAACCAACATTTTGCAGCGCAATAATCTGGTCATTCACAGCAGAAAGGTAATGAAGATTACACTCTGATAAAACAAGGAATTAGTTTGTTCCTAAATGTGTCTTAATTTAACAAAAAAAGAAATAAAAATTAGCAATGAGAATATAACATGCTCACCAAGAGCAGATTGTCTTCTGAGGATTTTAAATACATGTTTTATTTTAAATGGTTAATGTATTTGAATTACATCACACATTGAAATAACCAAAATTACACAAAAAAATTTTGAGATCTGGTCATTAATAATAAAATTAATCAATTATTCAAAAATCTTTTACTCTACTATCCACTCATTGAAAGTGAGCAGATATTAATGTGTATAATAAAAATGCAATTTTTTTTTAATCTCTGTTCAATATTAAATTAGACTAAACGTTTCCTGTGTTATATAAATTAGGATTACCAAAATTATTTTAGTTTGGAAGTTGACAGAATAATGAGAAAGAAAGAGATTTTTTACTTTTTTTTTTTTTAGATTTTTTAAAATTAATTTATCCAAATTCAGAAGTTCACAAGAAAGCTTTTAAATATTTGACAAAGCCAAATATTTGTAATTTCAAGGCTTTGTTAGATTCGGATTTATTCATTTAATTTCTCTTTGGGATCAGTTAAGTACTTTTGAATTTGAATTAATTAACAACTTTCATAGGATGAGAACTCAATGAAAAAATTAAATCTTATATTAAGTGCACGTTTTAGATACAACAAAGTATTTTGATCATGTTTTTTACCTTAATTTTATTTCATGTTAAAATCACAAACATTTAGGATCTTTTTACTCAAATACAGACTTTCACACACAAGTCATTAAACATTAAACTTGGATAAGGTTTTCTAAGAATATTGTTGTTATTGTATTATTATTATTATTGTTATTATTATAAAAACGCTTTATAGACCAACAAAAACTTTTTATCAAGACGACGGGGTTCCATTAATGCCAAAAATATGTTAATGTGTCTATAGCATGTTTCTATGGTGTGTTTGTAGTGTGTTTATGTATTGTGCTCTTATGTGTATATATGTAATTTGTATAAACATAGCCATAGACACATGAACATATTTTTGGCACCAATGCTGAGTTCACACTGCAGCCTGAAGTGACCCAATTCAGATTTTTTTGCCTTAATGTGGCCTGAATCTGATCTTTTCATTGCTGTCTGAACAACACAGGTCGGATTTTTTTGACTCAGGCCACTTGGATATCCGATACGTATCAGATCTTTTCTGATCTGAATGTTCAGGTCTCATTCATCCGACCTGAACGTCACTGATACTCGACAAACGTCACTATTCTGCGTCCTGATACTCGGAAGCGGGAAGAATAACAACAACCATGACAGACTTTAATGAGGATTAAGTTCCTAATATGCTGCTCCAGTCGGATAACAACTTCAAATGTGTAAGCTATGCTCCACCTTTAGCCTCCATGTTTACTTCTGCAAACACCGAGCACTTCTTCTCTTTTGTGACTGTTGGCAAAACACTGAGAACGCTGACGTTATTGCGCCCTCTACTGCGCATGCAGGACACTTTCAGGTCGTTTGCAGTTCACACTGGAGATCGCATACAAGACGCATTTATTTGGAAGTGTGAACGACCACAGCAAAAGAAATTTAATTTCACAAAAAATCAGAATTGGGTCACTTCATGCTGCAGTGTGAATGTAGCCCAATATAATCTCATTTAATACCTGTTTTGTGTATATGGCTGTAGTTCTTCTATATGTTGTGCAGCTCATGAAGTATTTATTATGCAAGTATATAATTTGATTTAAAAATAAATGCAGTTTGTACCGTTTTTTTATACTGTAAGAATGCATCCCTTTATCACCCATGTTATTGTTTTTATTTATTAGTCACTCCCACCAGAAACGTGGTGGGAGTGGTGGTGGAAATATTCTTTTAAAAGAATATTTTGTTATTTCTATTTAAAAAAAGACGAATAGACAGTGTCAGTGATGGATGCAGCTAGATGATGGTGTTATGTTGTAGTTTGTGTTGTGTTGACTCCTGGGCAGAGGGGCAGTGATGACTTGGCTGCAGGCCTTGCGTGTCTTTCTGATGTCATTACATAACTGTGATGCTCAGTTGCCTGATATTAGAGTAAGAGATTCATTAGATGCCTATTTTAAAATCTGGGCTTGTAATAACCTTAAATAAAAAAATCATGTTGACATGTTTCCTGCTGTAAGTCGAACTGTCGCATCCAGACTTTGGAGGGAAAGCAACAGAGGGTGAGAAGGAAGGGCAGCCTCTTCCTGGAGCTTTTCCACACAACATCACAAAGCGACTCTGACAGTCGGTGAATTTAGAAGTGCTTCGAGGTTGTGTTCATGCTATGGTCGACAGCCACGCTACTAAATTCCTCGGTTAGTATTGTTAAACAATTCAAACCCTGATGTGCTGCTTTTCTGAGAATGAACAGGTGTGACAGGGGGAAAAAGCATCTGGATGTTTTCAGAAATGTGACAGCCGAAACACACATCTGTCCTCCAGCACGCTGTCTTTTTATTGCAGGTCAGTAGTGCTGTCTTTCTGCATTTTTCCAGCTGAAGACATCCTGAGAAATTAGGCCACTTTGATCTCCTCTGAGTGCATCATACATTTTTTATTTATCAGAGTTTAAACTCGTGCCCTGTCTTTACATGAGAGTACAACATTTAGGTTTTAACTTCAATGTTTTCGCCACAGTTTAAAATTTAAATGTTTAAAGACAGGGTGAAGCAATTTCTAGGTGTTAAAAACAGAAGCTGCTCTGTCTTCGCAGATATTTTCTTACACTGGATAGGGGAAAAATACCCAACACATATCCTGCATATTTCACTGACATTTAATTCAACTCCGCTTACCCTGTTTTGGTCAGTTAGGAATGCCAAAAATAATTTCTGTTGGGGTTTCTGCTAGGGTTCCGTCACCTAGCAACCCCCTAGTGGAGTTCCGCCCGTCGCCTAGCAACCCAAGTGGAGCTCCAGCATTTTTGGTCAGTTGGTTTTACTGCTGCATGCGGTGAACAGTGACTGCTGGAAAAGACAAGAGTTTTGCTGTAGACTTACCATGTAGAAACCACGTTCTGGATTCTTCTTCCTTCAGGTGTATTGTTGAGTTGGGGCCAGCAGCAGCGTATTTGGATTTAAAGTGACAAGACGCTCTAAAAAAGCTCATTCTGAAAGGAGCTCACAATAGGTAGAACTGAGCAGACTGAAATCTCATTATCTAGGAATAATTTTGTGCAAAAAGAATGCGATGAGAATGTTTTGTGACCTGACCTAACCTGTTCAATAAAGCATAATAGGTCACCTTTAAAGTTATTCTTGTATAATGCCATGAACTCAAAGACTCTGAGCAAATGTGTTTAATATTCTAGTTGCAGAGCTGAAGACAAAAGCAAAAGCACAACAAAAGCTTAAGCGGGACCCTGGAAGGTGGTGTGCCAGAATGTGAAAGGTTGAACGCAAGAATTTGTTACCTTTTGTTGGCATTTTTAGCTCCAACAAATATGCTGGAAGGAAAAAACAGATGCCTATGCTCATCAGTGTTTTGTTTCTGTCAGGTTTATTACCACAAAATACACTAAAAAGGGATCTGCTGCTCTTTATCACATTTAAATGTCTAATTAGGTCAGATTAATCAGGAGAAAACAATGCAGTGACCACTGCAAAACAGAGATAAGCAATTACAGTGAAATATAAACTTCTAGCTAAGAGTCATTTAAAAGTCCAAGCTAGACATACAGAACAGGCTACAAATACTTCCTTGAAGTTGCAACAACACTCTGACTTCAAGATGAGAGCACCAGTACTAATGGACTGGGATTTTTAGGAACTTAATCCACAGAATCAAGTTTAATCCAATCACTGACTGGTACAACTTCGTGTTCACTTCATCTCATCCTCTTGTACCAACACCACCTATTCCCACTGGAGGAAGAGATTATCCTTTGTAATTGCCATTCATTGGTTTTTGCCAGTCTGCTGACTGTCGTAAACACTGAAAACATGAAACATCAACTAAATTTGGGTGAATAATGTAGCCCTTTCTGTGTCAGTATGATATGATTCATTATTTAAAATGTGTTAATAATACCGATTCCCTCTGTTCATTGAGTGGCTCTGCAAAACCTGAATATTGTGAAAAAGGAAATAAATAGTGTATTTTAATGCAAAATAAAGTAGATAGGATACATGTTGGAAAGTATCGACAACTTCAACATTTCTGATGGCGACCTTTCGGAGGTGATACAGCTCATCGGAGTCATGAGCTCCTTTCAGTATGTTTTCCACTCAGGCTGGGACTTTGGACATTTATCTGTGGTGACATGGTCACTGTGTGAGCATTTAGCAACACCTGTCCTTTTCCACATGCTCCGCACAAAGGTCAAGTGTACAGACCTGATGGACGACGCACCACCTGGGGATTATTTCACTGCAGCCAGGGAAGAAGAAAAACGAGGTGGGAAAGTGAGAGGAGTTTAGCTCACTGTGCAGAAGCAAAGCAAAAATAGATGGCCTGCTTTAAGAAACTGAATTATGAGTTAATTAAAGGAACCTATGGTACTTCCATGAACAGGTTATTATAGCTCTATGGGCTACACAAATCATGTTTGTTACATTTGTTACACAAAGTAATTCTTACATAATAAGATTGTCTTGTCTTGTTACTTTAAATCCAAATTAGTTGCTGCTGGCCACGCCGCACAAACTCAATCTTATTGTAGAAAAGCAGAAGTAGAGCCTCCTGCACAAACAACAAGAATGCAGCAAGTAGTAAGTCAGTGACAAAACACTTGCCTCTTCCAGCAGCCATTGTACAGCACATACAGCAATAAAACCAGCTGGCTAAATGTGCTGGAGCTCAGCTTGGGTTGCTAGGTAACAGGCTGGGCTTACCTGAGGTTTCTAGGTAACGACACATTGATCGTGGAATGTGACTTAACAATCAGGAGGTCTTTGAAACGGCTCATTTTCTAGGCATCAAAAAACATTAACTTATTGCCAAAAAACGGCTGAATGTTCCTTTTAAACACTTGAACTATTTTTAAAGCAATTGAGGCCACAATGGAAGTATAAAAATCTTTATTGTCTATACAAACCTGCAAAATGTGAATTTTGCATAATAAATCCCCTTTAAATAATAATCAATTACATCTAGAGTGCTTCTTTAGTTGCACATAGCTGCAGTTACGAATCATATGCCATGACCTTGTATTGGGATGAGTTTGTTCTGCATTTACTAAAACCATAGATTCATGAGAAAACTCAGCTGAACATCCAGTAGTTTTATGAGTTTCACTTTTCATCTTCATTCTGTTTTTAATAAGGATGTTACTTTTTAAGGTGAATTTGAAATCCTTTATTGGCACTAATAAATAAATTGCACTATTAATATTACCAATATTTATTATTTCAAATGCTGTGCAGAATTGTTAGTTTAGATGCGACAGAACCATTCACTTACTCTTCTGCTTTTTCCTAAAAACCTGACAATCCAGGAGGAGAGATGAGGCACTGATCTAACTTCTCCAGGAACTTATACCGAGCTCATCTCTGCCACAATATGAGCACTCCAACACCCGGAAGCCCAAACTCGGAGGTGAAGATGGGGTCCCAGGAGATGGCGATGCTGAGCAACCTTTTGGCTGCTTACACTTTCATTGCAGGTAGGATCAACAATTCATGTGGGATTGTCTGTGATCAGTCTTTTAATTGTAGCCCTCATGTATTTCTGTGTTGAACAAACATTTGAAACATAAGTGGCTCTAAAATTGTAAAAGTAAAAGTAAAAGTAAAAACTGTCTAATAAGTTACTCAAGTTAAAATGCAAAAAGGCTTCTGGTTTAAAGGCTACTCAAGTACTGAGTAACTGATCAGCACATCTGATTTCATATTTAAAAATTACAATCATCAGACAGACAACATTGTAAAGTTATGTCAAAAATCTGTTTTTTTAAGACTAAAATAAAAACATTCAAATAAATAGCTTGGTTACAAAAGAACAGATTCAGGCAGCACTTTTCCAAACTTCATGAAGAATTCTTCATGAAATCAAGAACATTATGGATAATCCTGACCGTCTTCTACATGAGACTGTCTTGAGAAAACAGAGTATTATCTTCAGTCAGAGGGTTCTTCAGATTCGCTGCAGTACAGACTGCTACAGGAGATCTTTCTTGCCAACAGCCATCAGTGTCTACAATAACTCTTTGAAGACAATATCAGTTACAAGATATTAATTCAAATATTCAAACAATTAATTTGCCTTTGGGAATTTGAATTTTTGAAGCAGTAAATAAATAAATAAAATATAAATTTGTGCAGATACATGGTCAATGGAAACTTATCTGTCTGTTTTAAATCAGACTAAACCTTTCCACCTTTGAACCGAAAGGAAAATAAATGTAATTTTTAAGCATTTTGATTCCAGGTTTCAGCTGTAATGTCTTGATTCTGTAAATATGAGGAATCAAAGGTGGAAACTAGATGAAGATCAGGCAGTGAAAACAGGAAGTTTGATGCCAGATAAAGAGTTTGAAGAAGCAGAGAAAGGAGGAGATTCAGAACGTAAAGACAGAGGAGGATGAAACCATCGGCTGCCTGTTTAACTCTGAATTGATTGTTGCTTCCCTTTATCGCAGACCAACCTGAGAGAACGGCTCTAGTGTTCCTCGGCGGTGTGTGTGTTGGACTCCTGGTCACGCTGTGCGCCATCGTCTTCCAGATACACTGCCGAGCGGACTGCCACTATGGCAACAGCAACGACCTTCAGAAACGCCAAAGGGTCCGACGTCACCGTCGCCAGCACCTCTGTGCCCGCCCTCAGCTCACAGATGGTAACCCAGACAACACCGGTGCTGTGGTTGTGGCCTCTGGAGTGACTGGGAACACTGGGGACTGTGAGCCAGAGGACTGGGATGACACGTCTGACCTGTCGGCACGGCGACGCAGGCGCTTCGAGAGAGCTCTGCTGAACGCCACCATGTTCACATCTTCTGAGGGTATCTGTCACAGAAACACTTTTTAATGGTTCTCCATTTTATAGTCTCCTTTAATCAATCAATCAATCAATCAATCAAGTTTATTTGTGTAGAACATTTCAGCAGCAAGGCAGCTCAAAGCGTTTTACATAATAAAAACACAAAATTACAAAGTTTTAAAGAAAACACTGTGCAGTCAACAATTGAACAAACATTACATTTTGATGAGTGCCAACACTAAAATCAGACACATTAAATATGTTGGTCAATGTTTAATTTATGTTCAAAAGAAACTCTAAACAGGTGAGTTTAATGAAAAAAAAAATGTTACAAATATGCATTCAAGCTGCAAATGTGAATTCAGCTCTTGTTACCTTTGATTAAGATGAGTTAAAGAGCTTAAAATAAACAAATCTTTTAATAAACTGATCTCACGCTGTAAGCTCTTTATTCTTTGGGGAAAAATAGGAGGTCTATTATGCAAAATTCACATTTTTCTTTTTCCATTTGGGACTCAACTGCCTCTAAAATCAGCCCAATGCTTAAAAAACACACATCTGTTTTATGGCTATAAGTTAATGTTTTTTGGTGTCTGGAAAATGAGCCATTTCAAAAACTTCCTAATTGTTAAGTCAAATTGGGTGCTGTCACCTAGCAACATCAACCGAGCCCAGCCTGTCACCTAGCAACCGAACCATAGTTCCAGCACTTTTGGTCAGCTGGTTTTACTGCTTTATGTGCTGTACAATGGCTGCTGGAAAAGTTACAAGTTTTGTTGTTGACTGACTTAAAAAAACAGCTCTGAATTTCTAAATTGGTGAAATAATATAATTAATGTAGGAGATGTGTGTATGTCTTGTTCAACCATAACAGTGTAGGGTGACAACTTGAAGATTTAGGATGAAATGGTTGTTGTTGGCATCTGTAAGAGTTCAGCAAGAGAAACGTGTTAAATGTGTGTGAAATGTTCAATCCAGTGTGTTAAAAACGGTCATGACACAAACATAATCAAACATTGAGGCAGGGCTAAGAATGACCAAAGAATAAATGGTTTGAGAAACTCGGCTCACTAAGTAAAACACTCAATAAATAACTCATCAAATGGATGAAAATGATTTTTTATGAAAAAGTTTTCTTGTAGGCTCTGAGTTTAGCTCTGATTTTCTGGTTTTCTGCACACAGTCCAACTTTATGTGATAAATAAAATGAAATGTTAAGTTCTAAAAGTAAATCAGAGGATAGGTGTTTAAAAGTGTCTGTTTGTGTGTCTTTAGAGCTGGACCGGGCCCAGCGACTGGAGGAGCGGGAACGGGTTCTTCGAGAGATCTGGATGAATGGACAACCAGACATCAGCACAGTGACTCAAAGCCTCAACAGATATTACTGATGGAAAGCCAAGACGACAGATACAGACCGGGAAGAAAACAAAGCGCAGGCAGTCAGATGGATGACTGGTGCAGAAAAATGAACATAAACATGAAACAGTTTCCACTGCAGCAGTGAGCCTCTGAACAATGAGGTAACACTGGTTTGTTTGGGGCTCAACAAGAAGAGAGGACAGAAATGGATTTTCAATAAAACTATTGTCTGTAGCTGATATTTAATGGACTCTGGGCTATGTGACTGCTGCCATTAATTTACTGGGATGTTTTCTCTTTTCTGTTTCTTCGGCATTTCTCAGTAGAACATGAAAAGGAGCAGAAGGGAATAACAATCTAGAGTCCACAGCTTGATTTTGTAGAATAATGTTGCACTTTTCTCAGCTGACCCTATATTGTTTGTGAACCTGCAATAATCAGAGTGTTGCAACTTGATACTTTTATATTGAAGGGCAACTTCCTCTTCCAAGGCGATCATGGAAACTCTATGACAAACATGGTGATACGAATACTGGTGCTTTTTCTACTGCATTTCAATTTCATCTGGTTGCTCACTGAATGGCATCAGACACATGAAGCACTGAGGATCATCAGCTCTGTTGCATCACTTTATGACAATCCTCAATCTGAGTTATTACAAAGAATGATTAACTTAATTTTAATATTTTATTAACTTTGTTTTGACGTAATGATTAAACTGCTGTATATAAGACATTAAAATGGTGGCTTTGCAGTTTTTTAAAAACACAAAGTACAGTAGACCTATCATGCAAAATTCACATTTTGGACATTATTGTACTTCCATTTGTTTCTCTACTGCTTCTAACAACAGCACAAGCACGTAAAAATAAATGCATAAATTTAATTTGTGTGGCTTATAGAATATCAATCAATTGAATCAGTTTCAGAATATGCAGACAATTCTTGTTTTTAGAACATAAAATGAAAATCTCTGATGCATTATTAATCAACCTTGAAAAAAAGAAGGAAAAAATAAAATAAAATGAGTATTTTAAACCCTAAAATTAATATAAATTCATGCAGGTGATGAGGGTATGGATATTTTGGACCAGAACAACCAAGAAGAAAAATGGTAAAAGTTTGTAAAGTTCGTCACCTGGTGTCGAAAAAGTGCAACTGCATGCTTTCTACCTCTTTTTTTCCATTAATTCTTTCTTAAAAACGTTACTATGTTAATCCAGGTCAAATTTCAAGTAAAAATATAATGAAAACAATCTAAGCTAACTAGCACCAGATAAACAAACAAACAACAAAATCCCCACAAAGTACGAATGTAAATACAGCTAAAAAAAAATTAAAACAAAAAAATCAAGAAACTCCAACAAACTGGGATAGTAAAAAAATCCCATTTGGGAAATGGGCAGAATAAGAGAAGAAAAAACTTTGTACTAGACACAAAGTAGATTCAGGTTTATTACTACGCTAACAAAAGGTGACCTGGAAGCAGCTAACTGAGGACATCTAGCGGTGATGAGGTGAAACAGCACACAAAATGGCAGGATTTAAATCCAACGACAAAAATCAGAGTTCATAGTTCTTCTTTCCTTTTCAGTTAGTTTTATTTCTCTTACACAACTTTTTATTTATCTATGGCTAAACAATAGTCGATGTCATGTATTTGCTCCAAAAGCAAGAATGCTTAGCTTGAACCGAAATGGATGCTGTTAGCAAAGGGAAAGATGACATCAAAACAAAATATTCGTTTCTCTCGCTGCTTTGTGTCAAATAAATTGTCTGTGTCGCTGTAGGTTCTTCGTTTACGGCCATACCACCCTGAACACGCCCGATCTCGTCTGATCTCGGAAGCTAAGCAGGGTCGGGCCTGGTTAGTACTTGGATGGGAGACCGCCTGGGAATACCAGGTGCTGTAAGCTTTTGCTGACATTAATATGTCTTTTGTGAAAGATGACACTGAAGCACAATGTGCCAGGGGTATGAATAAATGTACAAGTTTTTGCCCATGTTGAGTTAAAAAGTGTGAAAAAGCAGAGTGCAGGTCGTTAGTGCCCCCTGGTGGCAGCAAAAGCGTACAGCACCTGGTATTCCCAGTGCTGAGTTTCTGCAGACGGTTTCCTCAAATGCAACTGCAGTTAAAATAATCAACTGTTGAAATCCTGAAATGTTTCGGTGACCAACTGTTGTGTAGTCAGTTGTTTTCACAGAGGGAATTCCAATATGAGGTTTGTAAACATGGTGGAAGAGACGCCGAGACTGGCAGCAGCTTAATGTTAGCTGTACTGATGAAAAAATGCTGGTGACAATGAAAAAAAAAAAAAACGACAGAAACAAAATGTACGGTTCTCTCGCTGCTTTATGACAGATAAAGTGTCTGTGTCGCTGTTGGTCCATCGTTTACGTCCGATCTTGGAAGTTAGGCAGTGTCGCGCCTGGTTGACGCTTCGATGGGAGACTAAGTGCTGTAAGTTTTTACTGGCTCTTTCACTAAAATATATTTTGTGAAAGACGACACTGAAGTAAAATGTGTCAGAGGTATGAGCTCCTCGGTGCAGATGACGTAATATCGACGTCACCGAATGCAGATGGGGGTCAGGAAGTAAATGCAGCCCGTTTATTAATGTTTGTTCCAACTGTTCTCATAGAGAGAAAGATAAATGTTATTTTCGTGTTTCGAAAGTAGTTGGTCACAGGGGAGTTAATTTGAAAAAGCTTACAGAAAAAAGAGGAGAAAAGTGGATCAACAATCTAAGCTAAAAACAGGAGGAAACTACAATACCAGAGTTTGTAGCGCCCACTTTTTAACAGGTAAGGATCGCGTCATTTAAATTGTATTTTCAGATATTTTATTGGACAGTTACTTAGAAAGATAAGCATTCATATGTGAGTTAACATATGAATGTAAGTTAACATTTCCCCACGCTCTCTTTAACCATGTTTTTGATGGGGTTTCTGATTGACCCCAGAGTATTTAGCTTGGTTTATCTAGCTAAATAAATCAAAAATATCGCTGGTAATTTAACTTTACAAACAGCACCCATAGTTACAATACCAGGTCTGTTTTGGATTGTCCAGGTTACAAGTCAGAAACAAATAGTATGCATCACAAATATCTTCCAATTGGTCAATATACAGCTGTGGAAAAAATTAAGAGCCCACTGCACTGAGCCCCATTGAAAACCTCCTGCTTATTCCACCAAATACTGATTTCTGAACTCTTCCTGAGTTAAAATATTAGTATTGTTGTTTCTAAATGAACATGTACTTGTTTTCTTTGCTTTACTTGAGGTCTGAAAGCTCTGCATCTATTTCCATATTTTCACCATTTCTCATTTTCTTCAAATAAAAACTAAATTTTTGCTTGGAATTTCAGAGACATGTTGTCAGTAGTTCATAGAATAAAAGAACGATGTTCATTTTACTCAAAGATAAACCAATAAAAAGTAAAATCAGAGAAACTGGTCATTCTAAGAGGTCTATCAAATTTTTCCAGAGCTATATATAAATGTAACCAGGTGAAGTTAAATCTCAGTATCCAAAATTAAGTCACATTTATTCCCTTTGTTTGTCTAAAGCGGGTTTCAAAGTGTCCAGCAGGTGGCACTGCGGAGTAAGTGGGCTTCTTAATTCTAAGCTTTAAGCCGCATTTATGTTCCGTCACATCTGCGGAACAGCCGATGGTCCCGATCTGAAGTTGTAAAGGTAACAGTGAAAAAAACTTCATAACTTGGTAAGCTGACCTAGGAATAATCTGTAACGTTAGAAGACAAATAATTAGCTTTGTACTGTAAAATTTACTGGTAGATTTTCCTTTTTTTTTTTTTGTAGCAATGAGGTTTTATTTTAATTAATTTATGCCTGTGAGCAGGGAGATCTGGCCCGTTGAGGGAGATTACGTAGCTCTGTGAAGGCGTGAGTGTTTAATATAAAAATATAAACCGATTTCTGAGGTTGTGGCCTCACTGTGTTGTTTGTTTGACCTGTTTTGTGCATTTGTGTTGTTCAGAGGATATAAATTGTCCAGTGAGAATCGACTTCACTCTGGACAGGCTGTTGGTCGTTTGGAAGTGAGTTTGACTTTGTTGATTTCTTTGAGGTCCTTTAAGATGTTATACATGTTTAAAGAAATGTCTCTTGCAAAGTTGTACGTTGTTTTTTTTCTAAATGTATAGAGTGTTTATGTAGTGGTGCTTTTTCTGTATTTTTGTTGTAGGGTCCATTTAGCAAACCCAGTACTGTTGTCAACGTTTTTATTTGTGATTCTCAAGTTAGGGAAATTGTATTTTTGTTTTTTTTTGTTTTTAGAAAAAATGTTTGAATTAATTCTTTTGTTAACACCTTTCACGAGTTTTTTTTTATTTTTTTATTTTTATTTTGTTTATACCAAATCAAACCAAAATTAATTAATGTTCCATCTGAGGACAGTCGGGAGATAAAACCCACTCACGTTTTTCACTAGGATCTGTTTGGCTCATTTGTCTACACTTGGTCACATAAATATAATTAAAGTCATGCTGGTGTGTCCGCATCGTGCTGTGTCGCTTTAACGGGACGGTCGGGCGGTGACGGTGGGACGGGGGGGACGCAGAGCTGCCGCAGCCGGACCGGGTGGGAGCAGAACCACCCCGGCCTGCATTCACCCATCTCTGTGAATCCGAGGAACTGATCATCTTTTCCACTCCACCATGCGGGATTACACGGACACCACGAGCAACGGAGGAGGCTACATGCCGTGTTGCCAAGTTTGCGTTTTCGTTTTTACCGCATTCCTGGTCGTTGCGGAGAGGACGGCCGGTGAGTGTTACCTGGGACACGCTCACATCTCACCCCACAGGGTGGCTAAAAACCTCCGCGTTTGCCGTGTTGATCTTGTAATAATCGGTTCTGGTTGTGTTACGTTTGCGGTGAGATGCGGGTTTGCTGCGCGTGAGAGCCCGTGTGGATGCGGGGCGCCGCAGACAGGATTCAACATCAGCATCAGCAGCTCCGAGTTTTCAACTCATTCTCACTTTAAAGCTGGCCTCTGTTGTCATGAATAATAGACCGCAGCGGGATCTGCAGTGAGTTCCCTATTTTTAAACCTGCATGCATCGAGACTGCTGACTCATGTCAGCGTGTTCCCTGCCTTTAAGTCTCATCTTTAAATGGTCTGCGTGATATTTTGTGATGGAGTCCAAGAGGAGCCATGTTGTTATATTTTAGCGCTCTTTTTGGATGGATGAGGGGATGGGCGTTTACCCCGGGATGGGGCCTAATCTGGCCGGACGGCCCGCCTGTTTGGCCGCTCAGAGGTTCAGATTACATGTATGGAGGAATGCGGGGAGCCAGAACTGCGGGATGATGATGATGATGATGCAGAGACGTTTGAGCAGCTGCTGTCACTAATGAGATGTTGAAGGAAAGGTCATTCAAACTCAGTCTGGACAGTCATGACATACAGGATCTGTTATATCCCAAACACCGCAGAGTGTTTCTCAAATTACTGTCACTTATATATAAACCTGGAGGATAAATCAGCAGAATTAGTTGCAAAATTAAAAAGACAGCCCAAAATGTTATGACGAACTAATTTAGGGACTTTCTAATAGAAATTAGTGATAGAGTTGTATTGTTTATCATTTATCGTGATAAATTTATTATGGTGATAAGAATTGTGATATAAATTTCAATTAATGCTGATTTTTTTAAAAAACAAACCGTCCATATTGTCAGGATTTCAATTTTTACTTTTTTTCTCTACTGTTTGTTAAACCAGTGTATCAATAAATACTAATAAATTTAAAAATTGGATTAAATGTAATTACTGTGTACAGTTTAATGATACAAATTGCACTGTTTTTATCGTAAAGAAGAGTATTACTTGCATTTCAAGAGCGGTATTCGTGTTTGTGCGTCTGTGATTGCATAAAGTTACCTAAAGAATATCACAATAGCGCCACAAAATATCCCAACAATACTTTAAGTCCATCTCTATGTCCACTCTGTTACAGACTGTTTGTATGTAAATGACATAAAACTTCTATAGTTTCATGGTTTTCTGCTATAATCCAACAGCAGAACTCAACATGTTGCAGAATGCATGTTGCTTTACACTAAAATTAGTTGATTCATATGATTTACTAAATCAATAACAGTAAGTATATTTTAGAGTCACATTTATTTCTCTAACTTATAATCTTCTGTGTGTCCACAGAAGACCAATTAATACAAATTACAAATTCAAGGGTCACTGCTTACAAATTTGTAAAGTAAGGATTAAATCATTTTCAGTTATAGGATGTATATGTTACTCCAGCATAGACCAGGAGCACAATTTAAAAAAATAAAAACCATACATATATATTTATAAATAACTGTTAAAATAATAATCAAGATGTAACAATTGTCTGCTGATACTGTTTGTATTATAGTTACATCTTTGAATTAAAAACCTTTGAAACTTGCAATTCATAAATCTTCAAATCAAGTTCAGACAGGCTGCAGAATTAGACATACTGAGATCTTTATTTTCTGTGAGAAATCAAGCTCTCTGTGAAAACATGTAAAATGTTAATTTTACATTAAAGTTCTCCTTTATTATTTATTGTGTTTCTTGTGTTTCCCCCAGTGATCTATTGCTTTGTGTATTACATTTGGATTGGCCACAACTACTGCTATGCTCATCTTGCTGGCTTCACGGCACTCTTCCTGCTCCCAGGTAAAAAAAAAAAAAAAAAAATCAGACCAAATAAATCCAATTACAGCCAGAGAGTGAAAACGTCCCTCTTTTTAACTTGTATTCCCCTGTGTGTTTGCAGGTTGGGGTCCACAGTGGCTCAGTTACCTGTGGTATCTCTCGGATGGAAAAATCCGCAGGAAATCTCTCAGATGGACTCACATATTACACCTGGGTATCTTTAAAAGGTGGGCAGACTTTACAAAGCAGTACATTTACTTCATTTAACCTTATGTCTGATCATTGGTTGCCATGTTTGTCCCCGGCAGGCTGTGGGACTGTATGCGTCTCCCGGATGAGGATGTTTATGGAAAAATCATGCAGCAGGCTGACGTGTCTGCGTTACGTCTGTTTGAGGCCTTGGTGGTCACGCTCCCCGAAACGCTGCTCCAGACCTACGTACTCATCTGCACCGACATAGGAGTCCGCTCTCCTGGTGAGCCGAACGTGAAGACCGCCGTGCGTGATTAGTGTGTGTGGCTGAATAAAGACAACAGAACAGCTCAAAACGTTTATCAGTCATCCTCAACAAAATTTAAATGTCATTAAATTGTAAAAAAAAGAAAGAAGGTAAAATAAACTGTAATGTGTGTATTAAGCTGCAACAAAATCTAATCTAGAATATTCTTTTTGATTGAGCTTGAGAGGGACTTTGGCTACGTTCACTCTGCAGCTTGAAGTGACCCAAATCAGATTTATTTTCCCGCCCTGTGGCCGTTCACACTTCTAAATGCATGCAACACTAGTACGTGTTCCCCAGTGTGAACGACCTTAAAGAGTCCCGCATGCGCAGTAGAGGGCGCAGTAACTCCCTGCTCTTTCCTCCCTGCAGCCTCGGTGTGTTTTGCTGTGTGTTTGCTGTCTCTGGCCTGGGCGCTGGTTCTCTACGCCAGATCCTGCTCACTCATCAGACCGGGACACCTGCACATGACTCCAGCTGCCATTCTTTGCCGACTCCTGTGGAGGGTGGGGATTATTCAGCACATATGCCTGAAACTCACAGCAGTCGTTTTTGTTTTCTGTGCGTAAAGATGCATTCTGTGTTCGTTCAGGTTGGCATGCTGGGATCCCGGTTTGCTGTGCTCATGCTCTTCACGCGCATCTTCAAGCAGTGGGTCCTGGGAGTCATTGGTAAGCCAAGACCTTATGCTGCGGTCCAGTTACCTCAGTATAAGAGGCGGGAAGAGAAACCAAACTTCTACTTCAGTAAGAGTAGCAGTGCTTCAACCTATTTTAATCAAGTGGAAAAGTAAAAAAAAGAAAGTACTTGGTAAGGCTCAGGTACTGAGTAGCTGATCAAAACACCAATATTATTCGGAAATTACATCATCAGACGGACCAAAATATAAAGTTATGTGAACATTTTGGTATTTTAAAAATCAAAATGAAAAGCATTTTAAAATAACATATTTACAAAATAACAAAATCAGTAAAAATTATTTTACAATTTCTTTCTATATAAAACTTATGAAATTTTAACAAAACTGCAGGTGTGTCTGTGTCTGGTGAATGTTTGACTAAAATAACAACTAAGTGACTAAAATCACTGTGGGTAGAGAATCCAGAAAAAAAGTAAGAGTAGCAATACTTCAGAATAAAATTACTCAATTGAAAGTAAAAAGTACAGCGTAGAAAAGATACTTCTTAACATACAACTGCATATTAGTTCCTTCTCTATATCTATAAAGAAAAAACAGGGAGGAGCAAATTTCCTCCAGAAAACTCAAAAATCTTGTAGAAAAAAATCAGAAATTTCTGGGATTCAAAAGTCTAAATTTTCTACTGATAAAGCTGAAACAATTTAGAGTTTTTAAACTCAGAAATGTCCAAGCTTTTTCTAGAAAATTTCTGAGATCTCAAAATTAGATTTTTTATTTTTGGGAAAAATGTTTTCTTTCTCAGTGGCCCTAATACGCTGTTGTGCAGAACAGTTAATCATTTCTCCCAGCCTACATTTAAACCTTTTACTTCATATTTATAAGGTGTTTGAAACTGACTTTGGAAGTGTGTGTTTGTGACAGGTGTGCACTGGCTGGGGGCAACTTTCTGGATGGTGTCTCAGCAAACCGACGTCATCCGTTCAACTAGTCGATGGAGTATTTTCAACCTCATTCTGGGAGCCGTTCACGTCTTTCTCTTCCTCAACGTGAAGTACGGGCCATCCAGATACCGCATGGCTGCGTTTTACCTGGTGCGTCTGTCTGCTGGCTCATCTCTCTCTTACTGGAAGGCATTGTGACAACCATGACTTATTTTAGAAAAAGGAAGTGTTTTATTTTGAAGAGTTCTTAACTGGAGCTGATTTTGTCTTTGGTTGCTAGTGTAAGAGTGACAATTGGAGTTATAAAAATGTAAAATGTTTTGGAAATGTTTTATTTTGAAAGGCAACCCGGCTGGGGGAGAGGAGCGAACGTGGAGTAGCGGAAAAGAAATTAAATGTTCGACACTGAGAAAGAGTTCAATTGTTTCTGTGGATTATTCTACAAAGGAGAATCTCAGTATCTGGACACCCACGAGTCTTACACTAGCTTGTCTTCTGTTGATAAGATACGAAATATCCGTTGAGTTTGCTTGCTTAGTAAAAACTGAACTTCTGTCATGATTTCAAAGGCTCCTACCTCGAGCCTTTGAAATTTTAAAGCCTTTTCAACCTTTAAAATTTCAATTTAAAGGTTGAAATTTTCACAACATAATTATAAATAATTATGTAATAATTGGAAAGACAGATCCCAATGTGATAGGACTAGCATAGCGGTAGAAATCAATCAATCAATCAATCAATCAATCAATCAATCAATCAATCAATCAATCAATCAATCAATCAATCAATCAATCAATCAATCAATCAATCAATCAATCAATCAATCAATCAATCAATTTTATTTATAAAGCACCCTTCCTACTAAAAGCAGCTCAAAGTGCTGTACAGATCAAGGTTTAAAAGATGCAGTTTGTAATTTTTGAATAATAATTTCCTTCTGATCCTCTGATCCAGTGATTAAAATTTTGTTTTGTCCTGGTTGAGCTGGTGGTTTAATCCACGGCTCTGGTGGAAAATTCTGTAAGCTACACAAGTAACCAAGTTAGAAAACTATTTGTCTTTCACTTCACAGGTCTGACATTTGTTTAATAATGGCAGCAAGAAAACCTCTGTTAAAAGAAAGCATTGTTTGCCATAGATAAATAAGGCAGCTGACAACAAAATTGATCTTTGTGACCCAAATGCAAATCGCTATATGTGGAGTAAATCCCTAACATTCCTTCCATAAAATAGGATGGTGGCAGCTTCATGCTGCGGGGATGTGTTTTTAATCATATGTAGGAAAGCTGGAAATTTCAAAGAAATTGTCCTTCTGATCTCAACCAGAAAGACATAAAAAAATAGAGGCAATTAATCTGAAGTTAATTAAATCTGAAGTCTGACTGCTAAAATGTTAGATAACACAAAACATTGTAAAATGTATGCACGAGAGACAGTAAGGTCTAATTTGTTACACAAATTTTAACCCCCACTACAATCCACAGGTCATGTTTTTAGAGAACGCTCTTCTTCTTCTGGCCTCCTCCTGGTTTTTTGCTATGGTGTCCTGGGACACTGTGGGGATCCCGGCTGCAGTCTTCTGCAGCTTCCTCATTGGTAAGGCATGCAGCCCTTTTCTCTATAAAGCATGCATTGAAATTTTAAAACTTTCTGTTTTCCCTGAATGTTTTTAATGAAAGTCTACGTTTTGATGAGTGCTTTCCCTCTGCAGGTGTGATAGCGTTGGTGCTGTACTACCGTTTCCTGCATCCCAAGTCTTTTGAGATCTTCCAGAGTATTCGCCACAGGGGGATTGGTGGGGCCTGCATGGAGCGAGGATCTACACTCTCACTGGAGGAGAAAGTCGAGCCCAATTTCCATCACCGTACGACATTGTCTGGTTGGTGATTAACATGTCTGCACATTTATCTTTGTTGTAACTATTTTTGTAATGTGCATTAAATAATTATTATTTTTCTTTAGTGTCTAATTTGACTTATTTTGTTAGAGTTCCAGATGTACCATTTTTTAAAATCCATTTTACTTAGTTTTTATTATTATTTTTGTTTAAAAAAGCAGTATGTTGTTTAAACAAAACATGTTTAAAAACTTTATTTTCAGGAGGTGGGACCCTAATGGACCTGCCCATCCAATGGGAAGGCTGGAAGCATCACCACTGGCTGCTGATTCGCTTAGCTCTTAAGACAGGAGACGTTTCAAGGATCTGGTCAGCGTACGGAGAAGGCGGACTGGCCGGACTCATGGGTCTCCCAGAAGAGATTCACTCCCCTGACGTGCATCACGTACCCCGGGTTTGTTGCACTCCTGAACTGTTGGTCTCTGTTCAATGATTAAATTTAAGGTGCATTCACACCAGCCCCGTTTAGTTCGTTTTAATCAAACTCTAGTTTGTTTATCTAGAAAGTCTGGTTCATTTGGGGATTTGTGAATCCACAAATCGAACTTTAGTAGAGACCAAAAGAGCCAAAACCAAAATCTCTGTTTGGTTGAAGTGAACTCTGGTGCGGTTCGATTGCATATGTGGATGCAACCGCTCCAAATGCAGGAAGTGGATTATAGCGCAGGCCATTCTGGGTAAATACAACCAAAACAAATGCCAAAGTCTAGCACTAGAAGAAGAAATGACTCGTGGTCTTTTAGAAAAGACAAAAGAGAAATAAAACAACCTGACTCCATTTTTGTTTACATTTAATGATGAAGGAAGTTATACTTAGTGTCTTCTTCAGCGGTTTTCATGTTGTTTCCTTCAGTGGTTCTTGGTGTAGCGCCACCTCAGGCGAAGGGTGAAACAGGTTATTAAATTAATTTGGTTCGTTTGACACAACGTAGTGTGAAAGCGAACTGCACCAGCTGAAAATGTAACAAATGTTGCAATATGGTTTCCTAATCCAACCACTTGAAGACTCCCTTAATTTTACCTTTCTTTTAAGTTACAAAGTGTGAACTTTATTGCTGTTTGTGTTTGTGGATTGAGGAAAATGTCCTCCCTTCCAGACAAGATTGGCTTATTTTGAAATAATGTAGTGGTTTGTTTTTTTCATTCCTGTTTGTCAGGTTCCACCTCCTCAACCGAGAGTTCTTCAAATCTCACACCCGGTTCCTCAACCAGCCCCGCCAGCTCCTCCACCGCAGGTCGTCCAAACTCCTCAGGCAAGATATTCTGTCTGAAACCTTGAATTGAAACCCAGTCGGTGTGAAATTGATGAAAGATGAAAACTGTGTGTATCTGTGTTGGTTGCAGTCGCCAGCTTTAGCTGTCTTTTCTGTACCCCAGGTGAGTGAAGTCGTCCAGCCACCTAAACCAGCTCACAGCAACATTGTGGCCCGACCAGTGAGAAAAGCTCCTCCCACAACCATCAAGGACATGAGGTTTCCAGAGATCATCCCTTTCCAGGAGGTCATTCCTGAGGAAACCGCAGAGGACGAATTAAGCGCGGCTCCATCAGATGATAAAGGTGGGAAACCAGAAGCACTGTTATAAAGTGTTTGGCCATGTGGGGGCAGTAGAAGCAAGCTGTAAATACTGTTTTGAGACAGTTTACATACACATAATTAAAGAATAGATGGATCGCTCTCGCCTATTGTAGCTGACCAGATTTAGGGCGGCCATCTTGGAGCGGTCGACCTCTCCACTCAGCGTCAGACGCAACGACGTATCAGCACATTTAATCGATCCTAATACACTTTTTTTGTTTTGTTTTTTTACTGGAAACCTTATTCAAACAGCTATCAAAGCTACATTTACAAAGAATTAAATTTTTAAATTATTTTTGAATTGTATTGATACATGGTTCAGCATATTTAAATAAGCTTAGTGGGGGAAACAACAGAAAAGGAATATAATATTCTGATATTGATGTATGATGAGCATTTTACAAAGCACACACCCGTAAATAATTTAAAAAAATATACATGAATACATATTTATATAAATATACAAACACAAATAATGATTAATATTGAGTAATATAGGCTATACATGTTTATATGCAAAGTAGGAGGGACGACCAAGATGGCCGCCGTATTTTCTGCACCGGAGCAGCCAATGCTGGGTCTATTTTTTTATTATGTCTATGCATATACACCTTTCACCCCTAAACACGGGTGACTGACAGCACTAAGACCCGCCTGCTGGTTCTGATTGGTTGTTTCTATTTAGCACTAAAAATCTCACACCCAGTTCCTCAACCAGCCCCTCCAGCTGCGAGAAGGCAGAGGAGCTTGATTGTTTTTTACACATTATCTGTCTTATTGTGACGACAAAGTGACAGTTTCAACAAATATGTTAAAAATATTTTTTATTAAAGTTACGTACTGCGGCTCTAAATAAGAAATGCAATTAAAATCACACATGCATAATATAGTAATTTTGATATTGTGGTAAAACCACACCACCTTGGTGCCAGAGCTGGGTAGTAACAAGTTACATTTACTCAATTACATTTACTCGAGTAACTTTTTTACTTTTAGGAGTATTTTTATTAAGCTGTACTTTTTACTTTTACTTGAGTAATTTTATTACGAAGTATTTCTACTCTTACTTGAGTAAAATTTCTGGATTTTCTACCCACTGAATGAAAAACAAAAATGTTTTAACCAAAAATTCACCAGATACACACCCCTGTAGTTTTTGTTAAAGTTTCACTAGTTTTTTTATTAAAAGAAACTGATTTGATTTGCTTTTATAATTTATATGAATTATTGTCATTTTCGTCCTTAAAATACCCAAATTTTTACTTACCTTTATATTTTTCTCTATCTGATGATGTACTTTTTAAATATTAAATAATTGATTGATCAGTTACTCAGTACTTGAGTAGACTTTTTACCAAAATACTGTTTTACTTACTTGAGTAATTTCTTGGCTGCTTTCTACTTGTACTTGAGTAAAACTATGTTGAAGAACTGCTACTGTTACCTATGTACAATTTTTGGGTCCTCTGCCCACCTCTGTCTGGCACCAAAACCTTTTATTGAAAGAAATGTAATTTTTTTAAATTACCTTCTTTCTATTAAGCATTTTATTTTCGGAATTTATGCAACTTTAAGGTGAGTGGAAACGCAGCTTTGGACATTGACTGTTTTGCTCTAAATCTAAAGGTGATGAGGACTTCCAGAGCGCTGCTTACGGCTCACCGTCTCTGTCATCTCCTCAACTTGGCGGAAGCCTCCGGCACATCGACAGCAACGCCGCGTCTCTCACAGAGGCGTCCTCCTCCGTGGCCTCTCTGGACATCAAGACGCCCGGCTGGTCCCCTGAGCGCCGCTCTCCTCTCCTGTTGGCCTCCCCAGAGAAGAAGGAGGGAACCCCAGCAGAATCCAACACTACTCTGTATTTCAGCGCAGATGCGCCGTCGCCGTCCAGCGGCAGCTACCTGGGCTGGGGCTCGGAGCTGTCGCCTATTTCCTCCTACAGAAGACCCTATCGGATCAGAGAAGCCCGCTTTGTCACGTCCACCCCTCGACTGGAGGCTGCAGGTGGAGCTGAAAGCCCCGGCCCGGCGCCGGTTGTTATCATTCCTGCCACTCCCGGCACAACACCGGGTACCACTCCAGGAGGAACACCTGGAGCCACCACACCTGCAGCTTCCACTCCTGGTGCTGCCACTCCTGGTACTCCACTCACACCAGTCATCTCCCACGCTCGCAAACAGATGGTGCAGTTTGTGGACTTTAGAGAGAATTTAGTGTAAAGTAAAGGAAAAGCTAACATTTCCAGTTCAGCTGTTCAGTATATAAAGCATTCTTGTATTAACTAACTTGTTGGAGAATTATGAAATCTTTTTAGGCAGTCATAGAGTTCATCTATAAAATATTTATCCTTTTGTGCAGACAGATTATATTACATAAAATAGGATTGTAAACTGATGGCTCTTCCAATATATGAACAATACACAGATTTGTAAGAGTTAACCCTTAAAGGTGACCTATTTTGTGTCCACGGTCGGGTTAGGATTTATCTATGGGCATTTTCTTTGCACAAAATAATTATTAGATAAAGACATTTACTCTGTTATTTTCAGAATGAGCTGTTTTAGTGCCTCATGTCACTTTAAATCCAAATAAGCTGCTGGCCACACCCCCCAATTCAACATTCAGGAGATTTTTGAAGCGGCTTGTTTTCCAGACACCATAAAACTTTAGCTTGTTGTCAAAAAACAGCTGGGTGTTTTTTTTAAACGTTTTTAGAAGCAGTAGAAACACCAGAGGAACTACAAAAACCTCCAAATTGTGACATTTGGGTAATAGGTCACCTTTAACTAACTTGTTGCCGAGTTGTGAGATGTTTTTAGGTCATCATAGAGTTCATCCATAAATTATTTATTCTGTCTGCTCTTTTGTGCAGACATATTATATTACAGGAAATAGGAATGTAAAATGATGGCATTTCAAATATCTGAATGTTACACAGGCTTGTGAGAGTTACCACTTGACACGTTACTTGTTTGTTAGTGGTCCGCTGGTTTGGGATCATGTTATCACACTTACATTTTCCAGCTGGTTGTAATACGCATGGACAAGGTTTGAAAAGTCTGAACATCTTTAAGTGACACATTATTAAGTGACACATTGAAAATACTATTATTAAATCTCAGTAATTTAAGTAAAAAGTGAAACTCATATATTATAAAGATTTTTTGTACAGGTAGGGATTCAAATTGATTACTTTCATTAATCTTGATGAAATGGATTAGAGTTAATGATGAGCCAAACTTCTTCAAACTTTCATAAATCTGAATATTAGAAAAGACTAATAAAAATGACCTTTAATATGACATAATAAGCCTACAGAAAGTGATGTTGACTTGGTTTGGGCTCCTTCTACCACACTTTTTCCTTCCACTCAACATTCCATTCATATGATTGGATTCAGATCTCCAGATACTTTCAAGAAAATGGCTTTCACACTGTGAAGGATATCAACGACTGAAAGAAACTGTATGGTTTCTGTATTGAAAATACTTTTTAAATTATCTTTATTGCCAGCTTAATTTTGAGCTTTGGTTAGCTGTCAGCAATATTTATCACTTAATGCAATACTTCAAGGTAATATGCAAGTTTCACTTTGCAGCATTAAAATGCGCATCAACAATTGCTGCTTTCAAACAGACTAATTAAAACTGATAAGCAAAATAATTTGTAGAGAAATCCACATTGTCTTTATTTGGATTTTAATTTAAAATAATAATGTGGAAAACCTTGTTGATAATCGAGGGATTTCACTTATTCTTCAGTCAGATTGTAACGTGAAAGGTCAAAGGTTGCATTTTAAACAAAGGGATCTGTTCATGTTTTATTTCCACTCTTTGGCAAATTAACAAAAAACAGATAATGTGCATGTTCGTAAAATAGTCCTGATCAATATTTCATGGTTTCTGAAGGTTTTTCTGCAGATTGTTTTTATTGCTTGTGTAGCTGCTAAATTCTGAATCATTCAGGCATAAAACAGTTTTGAGCAAAAATATTTTGCCTCATAGTTGATGGCAGTTTGTCACAAAAAATATGTTTTTGCTAATTTCTTAGCTGAATCTATGAACAAATGCCAGAGTTAATATTGTAGTACCAAAAATGTGATGTCCAAGAAACTACTAGCTGAAGACCAGTGGTTTGTAACTCTAGCTAGTAAAGAAATGTTGATTTATTGAACTAGACTGGTGGACCCCAAACTTGCAGCTTGTGACTAACAAAACAGCAGCGTAAGAAATTCACCATCCTACACTTTTAAATTACAGACGTTTCATAGAGGCTCAGGTGGTTCTTATTTGGTCATGTGATAAACGCAGCGCAGGATTGTTTCCCTGCAACAAAGAAGAAATATCAGCGTTTTTGTTGTTTTTTTACAGTGTGAAAGAGGAAGGGAAGAATAAAATGTCAAGTTATTGGCCATAACAGCACTGTTAACATCAGATATCAATATCGGTCCAAAGTTTCATGTCGGTGCCTTCCTACTTGTGAACGCTTCACAATCCTGATCAGTTGATTTGCACAAGAACAGAACAGAGGATTAAACAGCCGCTAGGGCATAATTTATTAAAACCGGAGATATTAAGAGTCCCTCAGTGTTATTGAGCTGATTTGGAAATAAGTTTTGTTGTTTCAATGGATAATAATTACCTATTTAGACACCTTAAGGGGTGATTTCAAAATAAGGTGCATGAAAATAAGTCTGCGTTTTAAGTTCATGATGCTAATCCAGCATCTTACCATTGCTGCTCTGCAAAAACACAAAATCTTACCAAGTATTTTTTGTTTAATTTTTTGTGCAAATGTCTTAGTTCACTTCAAATAGGACAAAATCAACAAGTTACTCTTTAGCATGAAATATGAGTTTGTTTAAAGTTAATAATTCCTCAGTATTGATTTTAAAAAAAGTACTAGATCCACTGGCCGATTATTTCACTTAAAACTTGTACTTTTTTGGCAATATTAATGAATTATTTGCTTTAAACAAACTCCTCCATCTTGCTGAAAAGTTAGTTTTGTATAATTTCAAGTCTACTAAGATATTTGAACTAGAAATTAGACTAAAAATGGTAGAAATTGTTACATTTGTAGTGTGAGGTGATGGATTTCTGTTTCTTTTTCTTATCCTGCTGGTTTTTTCAAAAACAAAACAAAACATGGCGATCATATTTTGACTGGCTGCTGGCTTCTTTTTTTAAGAAGTAGAGCTTAATGGTGGAAACGCAAATAAATAGTTTAGTAAATTCCTTTCCCAGTTAGACACTGGTACCAGTTTGGTGAGATGAGGCCTAAAAGAGACAGCATCAACTGCCAATACAATATATTTATTTTATCTTGTCGTAAAAACTGTTTTTATCTCTTCTGACACTTTTAGCATAAATGTTCTTCTCCATGATCTTTCTGGTAATTTAGTTTAATTTATGAAGAAATCTCACTCTCACTCTTATCTTAGGAAACCACAGATATTGACCACTTTACATTTCAACGCCGTTAACTCTTTCAAAGCAAAATAAAAAAAAACAAATCGATGTAAAGCTTCAGACTTTCACCTGATTGTTGTTTATTATTACTTACATTTTATATATGTATATTTCTAAACTTTGACTCAATTCCTTATTAAAAAATAAATAATTAGATGGTTTTCATTCCAAGCTAACAGTCTGCTGGGAGGAAATGACTACAACACTTTATTTGCTTTCTTGTTTTGTAAAATTAATGACCAATTTTCACTGTTTACTGAAGACTAAGGTCAGAAAACCAGATCTTGAGACAAGGAAAGGAAAGATAGGGGAAGACAACAAAAGGAGCCAGAATGCAATGAAGGTAAAAGAAAACCCAAATAAAAAACATAACTTAAGAAACGATGAAAAAAACAACCTGATTAAATTAGATTAAAAAGTGAATATATAGGAAAGGTTCAATAAAAAAGGAAAATGTTTGAACTGATGTTTTATTCATGCCTTCCATGCTGTCTGTTGTGTTGATTTTTCATAGCGCTGTGATATTATAGCAGACATCTTAATACATCAGTGTTTTTGAGCCTGTAAAATAAATGTGTGGTATATTTCACAGGCAGGTAAGCTGCTCTTGTTTGAAGACATGAAAACTGAAGATTAGAAAGACATAAAAGAAAGAAAGAGCTAAAGCTGACATGCTTTAGGCAGAGCCGATCTATTACTAAGAACAAATCCATTCACAGCATCATCACTGCATGGTTCTCAAAGAAGCATATAGGAAGAAAGGACAGTAATTTGAAAAGACATGCACAGTATTGTAGCTAACATTAATTTGTATGTTTATGCAACAGCAATAAGGCAGCTTATGCAATGGATATCTCACAGCGCTACTGAGAAAAATACACGCTCATGCACCAGATACGCTTCGCCTTGTAGAAATACTGTCAGCTGCCACACTTGCCTGCTTTCCCTTTGGTACTTAATGAAAATAAGAATGTTGTAAAATATTTTCATTGGGTTTTTATGTGTTCAATTTAAAAAATTGAAGGTTTGTGTTGGATGTTTGTGTAAAAAGCAGATTTGTGAAAAGTGTATCACTGATGCAAAAACTTGCTTTTTTCTTTTTTTTTTTTACAAACAAGCATCACCTTATTTGTGCAAGGCTTTACACAGGACCTCTGTGGTAGAAGTGACCCATAAAGTGTGTTATTGATGTGACAAAAATAAAGACATTTATCATGACGCAAGCAAAGCTTTGTTTTATTTCTTTCATTTATTCATCTATTCTCCTACTATGGTGCACCACCCAGGTCCATTTACCAGTTTCAGGACCCGACTAAAATCCTAGTATCAGTACTTTGAGGAATGATACTGGGTTAAATATAAAACAGACTTTAATGCATAAAATGTTCAAATGTTTCATGTCATCCAATTGGAACAGATACAGAGTGACTTTCACCGTCCAGCGCTGGGCTCCACTCAGCTCACCTTAGAATAAACACCAAGTGAAGCAAAGATTGTAGAGCGAGTTCTGCTTTATTTTCTCCTCATTCTGCTCCCTCTCTAAGGTTTTCCTGCTTTAATCAGTTTTTGTTTATGTGTGACTGTCGTCACTCTTAAATGTTATGGTTGTGTCAGCGTGCAGCTGAGTGCATGTGAGCAGATAAAACAGAAAAGACAAAGAGTCCTTTTGTCCATAACAGAGTGTTCCTTATGAATTTATTGTAACATTTCTTGTCTATAAATTTACAAGATTCATAGTTTCTTTAACGAAGGACATTTTAGTTACATTCGTCTTTTTGTTTTTCACAATGTAGCATCAGGGCATTTTTTTCTATTTTTTTGTATTCATGTTTGTCCTTAACTTGATCTTTGTTAGCACATTAGCTCCACTTTACACCAAACTAACTTTTAGCAACATAAAACAGATGTTTTATTTGATTGGCAAATGAATATGTAATAATGTTTTTAATTAGTCAAATCTCAGACTGTTACTCGTCAGTTTGTCTTGTTACTCCATGCCACTGCTCCTCATCCCTTCTCTATGGTTTCCTCATGGTCTCTTCATGTCTCTGGTTTGGGTTTATTTCTGTTCGTTGGACTTTGTGTTTTTTTGTAAGTTTGATTTTTAATTAAATCTACAACAGAACTTTTACATCTCCTGCCTGCTGCATTTGGGTCCACACTTCAACCACACACATCATGACAGACGGTGGTAATGCATTGGACTTTAAAGGCACTCTGTCCATCATGGTCAGTTTGGAATGAATATATATAATGTAAGCATTTAAATATGAATGTTTTTATAGTCAAAATATTTGCTGGAAATGATGCCTATTGTATATCTAAAGGCCTCTGGCCTCCGCCCCAGCTGCCGCTGGTCTCTTAAATCGCAGCACCATTTCCTTTAAGCTTTTCATGACTAGTAGAGGGGATCCGTTTAAAGTTACATATAAAACGCACCTGAAAACAAACGGAGTTATGGGTACTCTTTTATTTACAATTTCCTCTTTTCTATTTAAATAAAAAAGGGGGCGTGCTTGCCCACCCAACCTGCCCCTTCTACTTCAGATCCATTCAAGCAGCCCATCCACACAGACGGCAGAGCGTCCGAGCACTGCAGCTCCAAAATGGTGCAGTCATCAGGTGTCCGAAAGAGAAATACCTCAACTATGGACCCAGCAGGTAGATTACCCGAGAGCAGAGACGCAGCCTACCTAGATCGGCGCTTATCAGCTGGTGTGAACCAGGTGGAAGAGTAACAATGCTGCAGAAACGCACAAATGGCTTTATTAATAGGTCCAGCATCCACAACAACCGCAATCCCAGCCATTGAATGTAGATGGCTTGACGATCTCAGTTGAGCAATCAGGAACACAAGCCACTCAGGCAGCCAACATACACGGGGAGAAACAGTCACGCACACACACCTTAGCAGCACCATCAATCACGGGGCGCTTTTGGCTGCTCCTAGTGCACAAAGCGGGGAGAATGGTACTCCTTCCACCTCAGTCGGGCCAATGTCGCACCCCGAGTAGTCTGATCATCAGAAGCCGCTCGTAGGCTCTCTCTAATTTTGCAGCTTCATTGCAGCCAGCAGACCGTATCTCATCCGCCAAGCTGCAGGCCAGACTGACGCCTATCAGTCCCGTCAGATTGCAGGCCCCAACCGTCGCCTACCAGTCTCGCCAGACTGCAGGCCCCAACCGTCGCCTATCAGTTTCGTCAGACTGCAGGCCCGACCAACGTGGTGCGCCTATTAGACATCCGACTGCAGGCCTGCCAGGCCTTGGCCCGGCTCCCTCTTTTTGGGGGAAGACTATCCCGAGCTCGCCGAGCATACCGCCTGCTCACGGCGATCCTCGGCTCACGGTCTTCTGCAGGGTCCGAGCGCCAAAGAAATTGTACCATTAAATCTCTTTAACTGCTACTTTCTTCTCTGTGTGAGTCTCTCCTGATTGAATTTGCATTTCCAACAAATGCAAATGCTCTTCACCATGCAGCAGTGTAATTTTGTTCTTTTTCAAAATCAAAGTAGCAAACTTTTTTCTGCTTATCACAGCTCATCAATAAACAAAATTATTCTACTTTCGGGAGCAAAGGCATTTGTGAATTCTCGTAGATTGGAAACCAAACAGTCTTTCTTAAAAAAAACATTAACCTGAAAACAAAGACAAGTCGTTCTTTCTTCAGATAATCAGTTTTATTTTATCAAGTTTACAATCACGTTTTCTCTTGTGAAAAACTCACTGCAAGCTTGTGCACTGCAAAAACAGAAAATTTACCAATTATTTTTAGTCTATATTCTAGTTCAAATCTCTCAGTTAACTTGAGATAAAGCAAAACTAATTTACAAGTAACTTTGCATGAAAATATAGGAGCTGCTTGTTTTGAGTCAATTCCTTAATATTTATGAAAATGTTATTGTTTCATTGGTTGATTATTTAAGTTATAAGAGTGAAAAATGTTTCATTATTAGTGAAAAAATCTGTCAATGGAACAAGAATGTTTTTCAAGTTTCTTTAGAACAATGAGATGTTAAAGTTTCTCTGTATACAGATGACAGCGCAGATCAGTTTCTGTTCTGTGATTGGTGGCTTTCTTTCCAACAGGAAGTCATGAACAGGGTTTAAAAGCTGCTGCAGGACTGCAGACATTCACAGGAAGCTGGACCAGCAATGGCTCTGCTGAAGGTTCTGCTGCTGCTGGGGCTGGGTGAGTCGGAAACACTGGACACACTGGACACACTGGAGACACTTCCACTGGTTCCAGTGAGGCTGCTGCTCTCTGAGACTCTCAAACTTCCTTCTGATTCTGTTTCAGACTGAAATTTCTTTGCATATAAACTGCGATGCTTTTTAATCTTTAACTGTTTATCCTTTTTCTGTTCCAGCAGCCATGTTTGCTCCTGATTTCTGAGTAAAGTCCTCCTTTTTCTTCTTCAGGAGTTTCAGTGAACTCAGATGTTTCTCTGCAGAAGAGAATCATTGGAGGTCAAAACTGTGATGACACAAAGCGTCTTTATCACGTTCGGCTGGAGAGCAGCAATGATACTCATATCACCCGCTGTGGAGGATCTCTGATCCACCCTCAGTGGATCCTAACTTCAGCTCACTGCTGGAAGGCTGAGCCAGGATGGTAGGAAAGAAACATAAAGACAGTTTTATCTGCAGATAATCAGGTTTTCTGTCTGTTCATTATAATCTAATATTTTATGCAGGACTAACGTAGCAGTGTTGAAAGTTCATCCACGGACTGCTGGGGAGCAGAGACAGATTATCCGACAAGCTCCTGTGATTTATAGTCATAATTTCCAGCACCATGACATCATGTTGCTGAAGCTTGAGACACCAGTAACAGATGTCCCACTTCCTCGGCTACCAGACCGCAGGTATCGTCTTAGTAGGTAAGTCTTTCTCTGGTCAAAAACATGACTTCAGGTTTTCTTTCTCCACTCCTCCAGTCCTGCTGCCTCTGCTTCAGCACACCTGACTCAGGTAATCAGCCACCAGCAGAACCAGAACCCGTTTAGCTCAGGTGTGTTGGACCAGAGACATGTAAAGGACGTAGGAAACACTGAGGACTGGAGGTGGACACTCCTGTGTCAGTGGATGAAGTCCTTCATGGATTTATTTTCTGTTCTTTCATTGTTCTTCATAACAATTAATTTACTATATTGTTATCGTGTATTTTTACATTTTATACCTCTTGTGTTTTAGAGGCAGTGTTGTTCAGCTGGCAGGAGAGGGAACAACAACCACCGGCCCCAACAATCAACGATGTGAGAGAAATATCGAAGTTATGAGAATAAAATCTTTATTTCTGTCTCTACAGAGAGGGTTGAGTTAAAAACATGTTTATGATTCTCATGTTTCTCTACAGTAACCCCCGATGCTGCTATTCCACCACATCTTCAATGTGTCAACATGGAAGTTGTTGATGTTTCCCTCTTCATGCCATTAACTGGGGCTATATTCCGTGCTAAAGCACCGAACAAGGATGTCTGCTATGTAAGTTTGTTTCTTCAATATCTCTCTGCAGCGATTAGAAGACTTTTCTGTTTTACAACATAAATAAATATATTGATATAAATTTTTCTACAGGGCGATGATGGTGGAGCAGCGATGCTCAGCGACATGATTTATGGTGTGATTTCTTTTGGTGGAGCATACTACGCATGTCAGAGACCTGCTACAATCTTGGATGTGTGTGAATACAAGGACTGGATTAAAAGTATTACTGGGCGTCAATAAAACAGAAACAATTATGAAATAAAATTCTCATCAAATTTCCTTTCACATATAATTTTATAATTGTATCTTCATTAATGTTGCAAGTGAATAGAATAAATTCATAGTTTTGTTTTTCTCACCTGATCTTGACCTCCCTAATGGAGCTTTCTCTGCATCAGAAATGAAAAATAAATCAATAAATGCATGAAAAAGAAACATTTCCTGGCTGATTGTCTTTACATTCATGGTTCAGTTTGTTCAGTTGATATTTTCCCTGAACTGAGTCTAAAAACGTGACGAGTTTTTATTCACATGAAGAGGAACACCAGAAGTAAATTATTTATTCAGTTTTTGTCTTTATTTTACATCAAAAATGAACATGCAGCATCTAAACTCTGCAGCTCTGGAGTTACTCTTCCTGATTTAGTTCTAGAGAACTTTAAACTCCAACAAGACCAAAGAGCTGTGCACAAAAATAATGAAACAGAAGTCACATAATACAATTAACAAATAATAAAATCCTAATAATTTAAAAATAATCATCACATTTTTAATAAAGATACAAGAAATAAAACGTTAAATAATTAAAATCATTTTAAAAGTCAATATATGGAATGAAAGAAGTTTTAAGAAAATATTTAAAAACAGGTAAAACTAATAAATATGTTCATTATGTAAAAATTGTAGAAAAATGTAAATAATTTACCAAAGAGAGACAGAAAATTCCAGCAAGAGCTGCAGGAATAGGGGCATTGTGTGGCGCATTGCATGGAGCAGTGCTTAGGGCGGCGCCTCACATATAGAGACTGTAGACCGAGGTGGTCTAGAGACCGACTCCTGTCCTCGGTTATTTTGGCCCATTCCTCACTCCCCCACTTCCCTCTTGCTGCCACTTCTTGTCGGAACACAACTTCAAATTAACACATTTATAAATGAAAGTTCACAATTATTCAAAGTAAATAAAACACCTTCATAATCCCAAATATTCTGAAAAATATTTAGTTCATCCATTCTTAGATAATATTTATATTCTAACATAACTCTTGCTCTAACCAAACTCTTAAAGACCTTTACACAATCAGTATTCTGTTCATTATTGATTTAAAATTTTCTACTCAAATAAATTGGAAGCTTTGCTTGACTAAGAAAAAAATTTAACAACCGTCCAATTTTCTTCTTTCTTTTGCCATATAAAAAAACCCAAAATAAAAGTCTGTTCTGTGAAATTTTCTCGAAATAATTTCCAAATATCTCTTAGTAATGTAAATACATCCATTATTCTGAAACATTGTACAAAACAATGAAAGATAGTTTCTCTTAATAAACAAAAGGCACATTCATCTGAAACAGCAGGATTATTAGTAGAAACAAAAGCATTAACCACAGTAGCACCATGCAAAATTCTCCATTGTAAATCACCAACACTTTTAGTCAATGGTGGCTTATAAACAACCCTCATACAGGTCTGACCTCAAAACCAACTTCAAAGAAATCTCTCCAAGGAGTATCTCTTTAATCTTTTATTTTACTTTGTTCAAAGCCTGAACACATTTCATATATATTATCTTTCCATTTACAGAATCCTACTGAAGTTCTTTCTCCAACACTAATTTTTTGAGCTCCCTCCCCAGCTGCATCCACTGAAGCTCCATTGACAGTATCCGCTGATGTCCCTGGCTCTGGGTTTTTGTTAACCTGAGCAGTTTCTTTTTTAACCTTTTCAGGGCAATTACGAACTGAATAGCCCTCCTGGTTGCATCTAAAACACCTCATAGCTTCCGCTGTCGCAATAATAGTGTAATCAAAGCAGTCAACCTTAAATTTCATCACTATGCTCATTTCCTCAATATCATTTTTGAGAATCATAAACACTTATTGCTGACACGATCTGACTGTGGCATGACAATTCCTTCAGCAAACACATCATCGCTGTTGAAATGTGGCAAATTAGACAAGATGATCTTTTATGCAGGGTTCATTAAAGGGAAAACAGTAGTTTGAGTATTTCTCAAAACAATCCCCCTCTCAACTATACTGTTCACCTAGTCAATAGAGTCCAAAACCAAAACCACCGCATTATTCATCCTGGACGCCGCCTTCACACTTTCACACCCGACAAGTTCCCCAACAGCCAAACCACACTCCTCAACCAAAAATCCACTATGTTTAATAAATTGAAAGACTCCCCAAGACCAGTAAGTCATATTTATCTACCTGATTGAGAACACTTGCAACATTAATGTGACTTAAAAAGATATGGGAATCAGAATTAAACAATTGTTTCTCAGAGGAAGAGTGGGGTGCAGTAGTCAAACAAATGTTAAAGCCCATAAGGGATACGTTTCAAACAAATGATACTGAGCTGAAAAAAACAACTGTTGCTCCTAAGAGCAGAATATGATAAACAGTCCAGTTTCAGAGCTGAATCCAGTCTCTTAAGATTAAAATAAAACTTCTACAAAGGGACAAAGCTGGAAAACTTCTAGCTTGGCAAATCAAACAGCTTGAAGCAACAACAGCGATCACATCAATCGTAACACAGTATAAAACTCTAATAGATCCAAGGGATATTAATAATGCTTTAAAGATTATTATCAGAAATTATACAATACTCAAAGAAATTTAGACCAAATGGAATTAGATAAGTTAGTGAATAGGCTACATATCCCTGTCATTGCAGATGATTATAGAGTTGACTTAAATATAGAAATAAATAAAGAGGAATTAGCACAGGCCATTGATGAAATGAGATCTGGTAAGCAAGCAGGACCTGATGGTATCCCCATTGACCTTTATAAAAAATTTAAAGATAAATTGTTGTCACCCCTTCTTTATATGTTTATGGAGTCATTTAAAAATGGCAGCCTGCCTCCCTCTCAGAATCAGGCCCTAATTATTCTGCTGCCAAAACCAGGTAAAACCCCTAATAAGTGTGAAAACTTGAGACCTATCAGTCTACTTAATTCTGATCTCAAAATCATTTGTAAACTATTGGCAAAATGGCTGCAAAGAATTCTACCAGGCATAATAAATAAGGATCAAAACGGGTTTATAGTTGGGAGGCAAGGGTATCACAATATTAAAAGGGTCCTGAATATTATCTGGCTCAGAAAGAACGCTAATGATACAACTCTTCTTTCATTGGACATGGAACAGGCTTTTGATAGGGTTGAATGGCCCTATCTTTTTAGCATATTGAAAGGTTGGGTTGTGGCAGTAGCTTTATTAAATGAATTAAAATATTATATAATAATCCAACTGTAGAAATAATCTCAAACTAAATATTTTCAAGGGTGATTCAAATCAGGAAGGGTTGTCACTAGGAATGCCCTCTCTCCCTTACTATTCACACTAGCAATTGAGCCATTGGCATCAGCTATTCGCCTGCATCCACAGATCCCCGGGATCACGGTGGGCCCCACAGAACACAAAATCTGTCTATTCACGGACGACGTCATTTTATTTCTAACAGATCTGAAACAGTCAATTCTGGCGGTGATGGAAGTGATCCAGGAATTTGGGAGAGTCTCAGGTTACAAAGTAAATAATACAAAATCTTCTATTCCGTATTAAATGTAGGTGAAAGGACTAATCCCATCAGTGAGGTTATGCAATTTAAAGTAATGGAACATTTTGAATATCTGGGTGTCCAGATTTTCCCGGAACTACATCAGGTTGTCAAATCTAATTACAAACCCCCAATGAAAACAATAGCTGCCTCAACATCCCTGCTGATATCCCTATTGGGAAGAGTTAATGTACTGAAAATGAGTATACTACCAAAGCTATTATACCTTTTTGATAGTATTCCCCTGCCGCCTCCTCCTGAATTATTCATTTGGCTAAAAAAAACATTTTGGGCTTTATGTGGAACAATGGAAAGTCTAGGTTACGCCTCTCTTTGCTTTATTTACAATTTGAAAGAGGGGGGTTAAAGTGCCCCAACTTTAAATTTTACTATTGGGCCACACAATTAAGGACTATGATGTTTTATTTTGCAGATAAAGATAATCCTCACTGGGTAGAAATGGAGTCCCATAACTTAAGTTTAGCTCTTCCATTATTCATATACTCCGACACTCCAACGAAGTTACAGAAATATACTACAAATCCTATTCTGAAAAATATGATTAGAATCTGGCAGGATTTTAGAAAATACCTCGCGGAGCCAAATAGCATGTTCCAATTTGGTCCAATATGGGGTAATCGGCTGATTGCTCCAGGTAAGGCAGATGGAACATTTAAGCTCTGGGCATTGCAAGGCTTAAAAAATATTGGTGACCTTTACCTATCAAATTTTGATATATTTTTTGTCATTTGGAGAGTTACAAAACAAGAGTTCAAGCTAGATAAAAAGCATTATTTCAAATTTCTTCAATTGAGAAGTTTTGTCAAAGCAAATTACAGTAATCTTAACAAGCCTCCCCTTATATTGCTTGAAAAATTAAAGATTCGGAATAAATCAAGAAAGGGCATCATTTCAGACTTTTATAATGTGCTGATAATAAGCTTATGAACTGGAATATGGACCTATCATCAAATATCAGTGAACAGGATTGGGAAAGGGCTTGCAATAAAACCCACACAATGTCTATAAATAGCCGTCTTAGAATTCTACAATTTAAATGGTTAATGCGTGTATATGTTGCCCCTGTGCACTTAAATAAATACAATAATAACATCCCAGATCTTTGCGTAAAGTGTAATTCTAAAGGGACTCTAATACACTGCATGTGGGAATGCAGACAAATCAAAGCTTTTTGGACAGAGGTGAAAGATATCATTGAAAAAATTCTCTCAAAGCAAATATCACTGGATCCTAAATTGTTCCTGTTAGCTTTATACCCTGAGAAGCATAACTTTAGTAAATCAGAATGTACTTTTATAGATATAAGCTCATTATCTGAAAGAAATTATTGCTTTGGCTTGGAAAAATGCCAACAGAGCTATAGTGCCATGCAGTAGATAAAGCAGATGTCGTCTAATTTGCCGCTAGAAAGAATAACATATATTAGGAAATATAAACAATGTCTTTATGAGAGGCTTTGGGGTCCTTTCAATAATTTTAAGGACTTAGACTTGGCAGAGGGTTTGTTTGAGTTTTGATTTGCTGGAACTTGCGGTGTGCCATGCTTAATAGAAGTGTACAATTATATCTAACCTGGTTGTAATTTGATTGAATATCCCTGTTTTTGAGAAGCTGTTTTTTGTTCTTATGACTGTTTTTTTCCTTCTTTCTTTTTAATTTCCCTGATATGAGAAAGAGTAGTTGCTGTCATGTCATGTAATGGCTACAGGGAAATCTTGTTCAGATGGTTACATGATTGTATTTCTAAAGTGGAAAATTTCAATAAAAATATTTTGGTAAAAAAAAACATCAATCTGAAAACAAGGATGAGAAAATTACCACTTATTTTTAGTCTATTTTTGTAGTTCAAATTTCTCAGTTCACTTGAGATAAGGAAAAACTGAGCTTCTTGTTTTGAATCAATTCCTCAATATTAATGAAAAAGTTTTGTTTCATTGGTTGATTATTTAAGTTATAAGAGGGGAAAATGTTTGGATATTAGTGAAATAATCTGTCAATGGAACAAAAACTCTTCAAGTTTCTTTAAAACAATGAGATGTTAAAGTTCCTCTGTATGCAGATGAGAGCATCAATCAGTTTCTGTTCTGTGATTGGTGGCTTTCTTTCTAGCAGGAAGTTGTGAAAAGAGTTTAAAAGCTGCTGCAGGACTGCAGACATTCACAGGAAGCTGGACCAGCAATGGCTCTGCTGAAGGTTCTGCTGCTGCTGGGGCTGGGTGAGTCGGAGACACTTCCACTGGTTCCAGTGAGGCTGCTGCTCTCTGTGACTCTCAAACTTCCCTCTGATTCTGTTTCAGACTGAAACTTCTTTGCATATAAACTGTGATGCTTTTTAATCTTTAACTGTTTATCCGTTTTCTGTTCCAGCAGCCATGTTTGCTCCTGATTTCTGAGTAAAGTCCTCCTGTTTCTTCTTCAGGTGTTTCAGTGAACTCAGATGTTTCTCTGCAGAAGAGAATCATTGGAGGTCAAAACTGTCCTGACACGGAGCGTCTTTATCATGTTCGGCTGGAGAACATCAAGGGTAATGAAAAAATCCGCTGTGGAGGATCTCTGATCCACCCTCAGTGGATCCTGACTGCAGCTCACTGCTGGAAGTTGGAGCCAGGATGGTAGGAAAGAAACATGAAGACAGTTTTATCTGCAGATTATCAGGTTTTCTGTCTGTTCATTATAATCTAACCTTTTCTGCAGGACTAACATAGCAGTGTTAAAAGTTCATCCACGGACTGTTATGCTGCAGTATCGGGTAATCCGACCCACTCCTGTGATTTACGACCCGGGCCATGACATCATGTTGCTGAAGCTTCAGACACCAGTAACAGATGTCCCAGTTGCTCGGCTACCAGACTGCAGTTATCGTCTTAAAGCGTAAGTCTTTCTCTGATCAAAAACATGACTTCAGGTTTTCTGTCTTCACTCCTCCAGTCCTGCTGCCTCTGCTTTCAGCACACCTGAGTCAGGTAATCAGGCAACCAGCAGAACCAGAACCCGTTTAGCTCAGGTGTGTTGGACCAGAGACATGTAAAGGACACAGAACACACTGAGGACTGGAGGTGGACACTCCTGTGTCAATGGATGAAGCCCTTCATGGATTCATTTTCTGTTCTGTCAGGTTTTGCGGTGTGAGTGGTGGTGAGGCAGAGGCAGCAAACCCAGGTAGCGATAAAGTAGATGATTTAATAAGATGCAAATTCAAAAGTCCAGAACACAGAAGCAGAGAGCAATGATCACTACAGGTGACAACTGAAAACTAGATAGACACGACAAGGAACAAAGAACACAGGTGGGGTTAAATACAGAGAGTAATCAAGGAGACAAGAAACACCTGGAAACGATCAAGGGGAGACAGGACAACACGGAGACTCAGAGACACAGAAACTCAAAATAAACACAGATAAGGAACAGAGCCCGACACTTTAATTGTTCTTCATAACAATTAATTTTCTACTTTGTATTTTTACATTTTATTCTTATTGTGTTTTAGATTTGATACAGTTCAGCTGGCAGGAGAGGGCGCAACGACAACCGGCCCCAATAATCAGCGATGTGAGAGAAATATTGAAGTTATGAGAATAAAATCTTCGTTTCTGTCTCTACAGAGAAGGTTGAGGGAAGAACAAGTTAATGATTCTCTTGTTTCTCTGCAGTAACCCCCCCGCTGCTATTCCAGCACATCTTCAGTGTGTCAACATGAAAGTTGTTGGTGTTTCCCTCTTCAAGCACAGTCATGGGTTTATATTCCATGCTGAGGCACCGAACAAGGATGTCTGCTATGTAAGTTTGTTTCTTGAATATCTCTCTGCAGTGATTAGAAGACTTTTCTGTTTTACAACATAACTAAATATATTGATACAAATATTTCTACAGGGTGACACTGGTGGAGCAGCGATGTACAACGACAAGATTTATGGTGTGATTTCTTTTGGTGAAGAACGCTATGCATGTCAGAGACCAGCCTCAATTTTGGATGTGTGTGAATACAAGAGGTGGATAAGAAGAAGAACTGGTCTTCAATAAAAATACATAAACTATCATGAAATAAAATCCTTATAACATTTTCTTTCACATGTAATTTTATCTTCATCAGTTTGATCCACATGTTTGTAGAATTTGAATAAATCAATAGTTTAGTTTTTTTTCACCTGATCTTGACCTCCCTAATGGAGCTTTCTCTTCACCTCAGAAATGAAAAATAAATCAATAAATGAATGAAAAAGAAACATTTCTTGGCTGATCATCTTTATATTCATGGTTCAGTTTGTTCATTTGATATTTTCCCTGAACTGAGTCTAAAAACGTGACATGAGTTTTAAATCACATGAAGAGGAACACCAGAAGTAATTTATTTATTCAGTTTTTGTCTTTATTTTACATCAGAAATGAACATGCAGCATCTAAACTCTGCAGCTCTGGAGTTACTCTTCCTGATTTATTTCTAGAGAACTTTAAACTGCAACAGGACCAAAGAGCTGTGCAGAAAATTAATGAAACAGAAGTAACATAATACACTTTGCAAATAATAAAATCCTAATAATTTAAAAATAAACATTTTTAATAGAGATACAAAGAAATAAAAAGCTAAATAATTAAAAACATTTTAAAAGTCAATCTGGAATGAAAGACGTTCTAAGAAAATATTTAAAAACACGTCAAACTAATTAATGGTAGCTTCTGGTTGCCACAAATTTGACATAAAAATTATTGAAAACGTTCCTGTTTTGCAGTTAAAGTGTCATTGCTGATTTATAATTTTTAAATTTAGAATGATTTGTTGTGTTACATAAAGCTATAAAAAAGAATTATCTTAAACACATTAAGAGAAACATTAAAATCTAAATTACATGGTAATAATGTAAAACTTTTCAGAAATTACAATTTGATTTTCAAAAATTTATACATGACAGAAGTTCTTTGTAAATTTTATAGCACATCTGGAATACAAGTTTTTATTTGAAATTATACACAAACATCTGATCCCCACAAACTCTTTTTTTCGCACATTAATAAGTTGTCTGACAGTCATAGCACACCATTCAAAATGTGTAACCAAACAGCACAGGTCATTGAACCTGAAATGACATCATAAAGCTTATTAATATGCTATTTACGAATATATATACACACACACACTACCATAAAAGAGGACAGATTGATGGGGAGCACAGGTAGTCAGAACAACAATCAAGACGATTCTTTGCATTTTACAAAATAAACTTCCTAATTAAATCCAAAATGCACTATTTATTCTTAATTTTTTTCTCCCTCTTCTGAATGGATTAAATAAAATTTAACAACATTGTCATTCTCAAAAGACGACTGCTACAGTTTTAGATTGATAATCTAAAACTGTCCCAACCATTTTTTGGGCTCCAGGATGTCTGGAGGCCCCTACCAGCAGCTACTGAATTTTCTTTTTCTTGATTTCTCAGTCTTATAATTCTAGATCTCAGAGGTGCTAACATAGAAAAATGACATAGAGTTAACCCCTCTGAGCTTTTTTGATCTTTAAAGCAGGCTGCAGCCAAGTTGTTATAGAGGATAAACAGTCAGATATTATTAGGGTTTATTTAGTAAAATAGAAGTAAATTTACTTATTTCATAACTTCATAACCAGAGACCTTCTCTCCTCTGGTCTGTTTAACAACTTCAGTCTCAGATCAGCTCAGCCCTCCAGGACTGTCAGCAGCAGAAACAGCAACATTAAACCTATCAGGGAAACATAAACTGCATTTGCTTTGCATTGTCCCCAAATGATGACAATGATATAGTATGATCTGATTAAATATTAGATTCTTGACTAATATGGGTTGTTGCTATGTTGTTGTACGATGTTTTAAGATATTTTTCAATGTTCTGCGTTTTAACTATGAGCCCCCGCCCCTCCACAGGTCTCTGCATGGCCCTGTGTCAGCGTGCAGCCGTGTACATGTCAGCAGATAAAACAGAGAAAAGACAAAGAGTCCTTTTGTCCATAACAGAGTGTTCCTTATGAATTTCTTGTAACATTTCTTGTCTATAAGTTCACAAGATTCATAGTTTCTTTTACAAAGGACATTTTAGTTCCATTAGTCTTGTTGTTTTTCACAATGTATCATCAGGACTTTTTTTCTTTTTTTAGTATTTATGTTTGTCCTAAACTTGATCTTTGTTAGCACATTAGCTCCACTTTATGCCAAACTAACTTTTAGCCACATAAAACAGATGGTTTTTTTCAATTAGCGGATGACTATGTAATCATGTCTCTAATTAGTCAAATCACAGACTGTTACTCCCCAGGTTGTCTTGTTACTCCACGCCACTGATACTCATCCCTTCTCCCTGGTTTCCTCACGGTTTCTTTGTGTCTCTGGTTTGGGTTTATTTCTGTTTGTTGGACTTTGAATTTTTTTGTAAGTTTGATTGTTAATTAAATCTACAACAGAACTTTTACGTCTCTGTGGCGGCGACCTGTTCTACGTGTACCCTGCATGTTGCCCTCGAAATATCTTGCTGGAGATAGGCAACGGCATCTGTCCTGACCCCACTGGAGACAAGAGTGTAAGAAAATGGATGGCTGGCTAGCATGAAGACTAGAATGGAGGCTAGATCTCCCACACTTTGAAAACCTCTGGGCTTCACTGAAGATGAAGTTTTATATTTTGTTATTTATTATGTAATGATTGATTGGAACATGTCATGTTTATTTCAAGGCTGATTGAGAGTAACATTTGCTTTTGTTTAATATTTTAAATGTGGCACAGTTTAAGTCTTTTGCTAACAAAATGTGTCACTTTGACTTTAAGTGCTGCTGTTCAGCCTCTTGTGTTCACAAATGTATCAAAGCAATCAAGAAAAACAGTAAAAGCAAAGAATCATGGGTGATGAAAGAGGTCTGTGTCTTTAATAAAAAGAATCACATTGGTTAAAATTTTACCATAGTTTTCTTTTAAATGTGTTTTAAAAATCTGAATTGTTTTCATTTAATTAGGTGAATTTCTGTGAGTTGAAATTTTTGGTTGTAATTTTGCATTTACAACAAATGCAAATGCTCTTTACCACCCAACACTGTAATATTGTTCTTTTTCAAAATAAAAGAAGCAAACCCTTTTCTGTTTATAGAGGATCATTTTCACAGCTCATCAATAAACAAAATGATTCTAGTCTATAGTCAAAGGCAGATGTGAATTATTGTAAACAGGAAACCAAACAGTTTTCTCTTAAAAAAACATCAATCTGAAAACAAGGACGAGTCGCTCTTTTTTCAGAAAATTAAGTTTTTTTCATCAAGTTTGCAATCAAGTTTTCTCTTGAGCAAAACTCACTGCAAGCTTGTGCACTGCAAAAACAGAAAATTTCCCTGTAGCGAAGGTTCTACGTTTTAAACTTGAGGCTGGTGGAATGTTTACACTCCTGTGTGTCAATCAGAACAAACTGAGGAGGGGATTTCCTGCTTGAGAATCTCCTTTATTTCGTTGTTACAGCAGTAGTACAGATGTGCAGCAGAAGATAGGCTTGGAGTTGGAGATGTATGGATGTGGAGGTGAGGTGATGTGATCTAAATCAGAACAGAAATAAAGCCCACGTTAATTCACCTTACACATTATGAAGTACAAGTTGCTGCAGTGACATCTGCTGGCCAAAACTGTCTACACGTATATAGAATGCCTCAACCGATAGCTAACAGGCTAACCCACGTGGAGTTAGTAAAAGGTCGCATTAAACCGGAGACTCTTACGAGTACAACATCAACATGTAATACAGACGGAACTACTAAATGAACTGCCTTGGTACATTTAACAGCAATTACTCACAGGAAGTCAAAAACGCACATCGACCTCAACCGAAACCGTAAGCAGCAGCTGCGTGTCTCCACTCCCAGAGCTATAATGCCTCTGCGGCTGCTGAATGTGCTATAACAAACTGACCACTCGGTGGCGCACCTCCCTCCCTCAGTCCAAAGTAATCAACACCCGAGCCTTTGTAACATTCCCAATTATGTTTAGTCTATTTTCTACTGCAAATCTCTCAGTTCATTTGAGATAAAGCAAAACTAACTTAGAAGAAACTTTGAGGCAAAATATGTTAACTGCTTGTTTTGAGTCAATTCCTTAATATTGATGAAGAAGTTATTGTTTCATTTGCTGATTAGTCAAGTTATAATAGGGAGAAATGTTTTGTTATTAATGAAATAATCTGTCAATGGAACAAAAACTCTTTTCAAGTTTCTTTAGAACGATGAGATGTTAAAGTTTCTCTGCATGCAGATGACAGCATCAATCAGTTTCTGTTCTGTGATTGGTGGCTTTCTTTCTAGCAGGAAGTTGTACACAGTGTTTAAAAGCTGCTGCAGGACTGCAGACATTCACAGGAAGCTGGACCAGCAATGGCTCTGCTGAAGGTTCTGCTGCTACTGGGGCTGGGTGAGTCGGAAACACTGGAAACACTGGAGACACTGGACACACTTCCACTGGTTCCAGTAAGGCTGCTGCTCTCTGTGATTCTCAAACTTCTCTCTGTTTCTGTTTCAGGCTGAAACTTCTTTGCATATAAACTGTGATGCTTTTTAATCTTTAACTGTTTATCCTTTCTCTGTTCTTGCTGCCATGTTTGCACCTGATTTCTGAGTAAAGTCCTCCTTTTTCTTCTTCAGGTGTTTCAGTGATCTCAGATGTTTCTCTGCAGAAGAGAATTATTGGAGGTTATGACTGTCATCACACGGAGCGTCTTTATCATGTTCGACTGGAGAGCAGCAATGGTACTCATATGAGCCGCTGTGGAGGATCTCTGATCCACCCTCAGTGGATCCTGACTGTAGCTCACTGCTGGAAGTCGGAGCCAAGATGGTAGGAAAGAGACATGAAGACAGTTTTATCTGCAAATGATCAGGTTTTCTGTCTGTTCATTATAATCTAATATTTTATGCAGGACTAACAGAGCAGTGTTAAAAGTTCATCCACAGACTGTTATACAGTACATACAGTCAATCCAACAAGCTCCTGTGATTTACGGCCCAGACCATGACATCATTTTGCTGAAGTTTCAGACACCAGTAACAGATGTCCCACTTCCTCGGCTACCAGACTGCAGGTATCGTCTTAGTAGGTAAGTTTTTCTCTGATCAAAAACATGACTTCAGGTTTTCTGTCTCCACTCCTCCAGTCCTGCTGCCTCTGCTTCAGCACACCTGACTCAGGTAATCAGCCACCAGCAGAACCAGAACCCGTTTAGCTCAGGTGTGTTGGACCAGAGACACATGTAAAGGACGTAGGACACACTGAGGACTGGAGGTGGACACTCCTGTGTCAATGGATGAAGTCCTTCATGGATTCATTTTCTGTTCTTTCATTGTTCTTCATAATAATTAATTTTCTACTTTATCTTTAATTTTTACACTTTATTCTTATTGTGTTTTAGAGGCGATGTTGTTCAGCTGGCAGGAGAGGGAGCAACAACAGCCGGCCCCAATAATCAGCGATGTGAGAGAAATATTGAAGTTATGAGAATAAAATCTTTGTTTCTGTCTCTACAGAGAAGGTCGAGTTAAGAACATTTTATGATTCCCATGTTTCTCTACAGTAACCCCCGATGCTGCTATTCCACCACATCTTCAATGTGTCGACATGGAAGTTGTTGTTGCTTCCCTCTCTATGCCGTTAAGTGGGTCTATAATCCGTGTTAAAGCACCAAACAAGGATATCTGTTATGTAAGTTTGTTTCTTGAATATCTCTCTGCAGCGATTAGAAGACTTTTCTGTTTTACAACATAAATAAATATATTGATATAAATTTTTCTACAGGGCGATGTTGGTGGAGCAGCGATGCTCGGCGACAAGATTTATGGTGTGATTTCTTTTGGTGGAGCAGATGCATGTCAGAGACCTGCAACAATCTTGGATGTGTGTGAATACAAGGAGTGGATTAGAAGAAAAACTGGTCTTAAATAAACTATCATGAAATAAAATTCTCATCAAATTTCCTCTCACATATAATTTTATAATTGTATCTTCATCAGTTTGATCCACATGTTTGTAGAATTAGAATAAATAAATATATTTGTTTTTCTCACCTGATCTTGACCTCCATAATGGAACTTTCTCTGCACCTCAGAAATGAAAAATAAATCAATAAATGCATGAAAAAGAAACATTTCCTGGCTGATTGTCTTTACATTCATGGTTCAGTTTGTTCAGTTGATATTTTCCCTGAACTGAGTCTAAAAACGTTTCATGGGTTTTAAATCACATGAGGAGGAACACCAGAAGTAATTTATTTATTCAGTTTTTGTCTTTATTTTACATCAGAAATGAACATGCAGCATCTAAACTCTGCAGCTCTGGAGTTACTCTTCCTGATTTATTTCTAGAGAACTTTAAACTCCAACAGGACCAAAGAGCTGTGCACAAAAATAATGAAACAGAAGTCACATAATACAATTAACAAATAATAAACATCACATTTTTAATAAAAATATAAAGTAAAAAGTTAATTAAAAACAATTTAAAAGTGAAAATCTGGAATGAAAGAAGTTTAAAGAAAATATTTAAAAACAGGTAAAACTAATAAACATATTATGTAAAACTTCTCAGAAATTACAATTTGGTTTTCAGACGTTTAAACATGACAGAAGTTCATTGTAAATTTTATCGTAACATCTGGAAAAAATAAAAAGATGTCTGTAATAGGGGTTGCACCGACTACCCGACTAGTCAGTTCTTTACAATGTCTTTTTACGAGGCCAGTCGACTAGTCGCAATCACGTGGCAAAACTAATTTTTCCAAGAAAATGAATGAAGGCAAACTAGATAAGTTTGTCAGACATCTCAACTTGTAGAAAAATATAAATATTTTACCAAAGAGAAACAGAAAATACCAGCAAGAGCTGCAGGAATAGGGGCATTGTGTGGCGCAGTGCTTAGGGCGGCGCCTCACATACAGAGACTGTAGACCGAGGTGGTCTAGAGACCGACTCCTGTCCTCGGTTATTTTGGCACATTCCTCACTGCCCCACTTCCCTCTTCCTGCCACTTCCTGTCGGATTGCTGTCAAATAAAGGCAACTAGTGCCAAAAATTTCCTCATAAATAGAGAGAGAAAGAGAGAGAGATTTTAGAGTTTTAAAAACTCATTTATTCACTCAGTGGTGATCCACAGGAACACTTAACACAACTTAATCCAAAATCCAGGCAGCACAGATAGAGCAGAATATTAAGAGCTCTCAATCATGTAGCAACAACTGACGACAGAACAGAAGCAAGACCAGACAGATACAACAAGGACCCGATGAGGAACAAGGAACACAGGTGGGATTAAATACACAGGGAGACAATCAGGGGAAACAGAAGACAGGTGTCAATAATAAAGGGGTGGACAGGACAACACAGAGACTCCACAAACTAAAGACACACAGAAAAACTCAAATCACAACACTTTCCTTCCAACAGCCATCACCATCTGGAATAACTCTGAAGAATTAATGAGTTACACCAACATTTAATTTTCCTTTGGGATTAATAAAGTGGTTTTGAATTAGAATTGAATTTGAAAAAAAAAACTGCGTGGAATAAGCAGGGCCGGTCTTAGGAGGGTGTGGGCCCCTGGGCTTGAGCCAACGTGGGGGCCCTACTTAATAATGGTCTATCTATCTATCTATCTATCTATCTATCTATCTATCTATCTATCTATCTATCTATCTATCTATCTATCTATCTATCTATCTATCTATCTATCTATCTATCTATCTATCTATCTATCTATCTATCTATCTATCTATCTATCTATCTATCTATCTATCTATCTATCTATCTATCTATCTATCTATCTATCTATCTATCTGCCACTGTCCACCATGAGAGAAGGCTGTCCCAGCCACCAGGCCATCTCCCCATTCAAGTTTTACAATATTCACCCCATGGTTGCCAACTTAGTAACTTTTACGCTATATTTTGCACAAACACGCAAACACACCCACATACACACAAATTCCAGTTAAGGTTTTTTAAAGATCGTTGATCGGCCAGAAAATTGCAATCGGTGCACCGCTGTTTACTATTTAAAATAGTGATCTGTCTGTAGAGTGGCTGATTAATGTAATGAATGTAAAGACCATTACGACAAACAAAATGTATTTGGTAGTTATTAAAGAAATACTTGAACATCTTGAATATGTCATATTTTACAGAATATTCCTAAGGAAGAAAAACGTGTCAATATTCTCTATTAATCTTCTATGTACAGACACAAAGATTACACCATATTGTAGCCATGGTAACACAACAATCAAGGCAATTCTTTGCATTTTACAAAGTAAACATCTTAATTAAATTCTAAATGAACCATTTATTAGGCCCGAGCAGCAAAGCGCTGCGAAGGCCTATTGTATCTGTACTGTTTATTATTATTAGGCCCGAGCAGCAAAGCGCTGCGAAGGCCTATTGTATCTGTACTGTTTATTATTATTATTAGGCCCGAGCAGCAAAGCGCTGCGAAGGCCTATTGTATCTGTACTGTTTATTAGGCCCGAGCAGCAAAGCGCTGCGAAGGCCTATTGTTTCTGTACTGTTTCTTATTATTAGGCCCGAGCAGCAAAGCGCTGCGAAGGCCTATTGTATCTGTACTGTTTCTTATTATTAGGCCCGAGCAGCAAAGCGCTGCGAAGGCCTATTGTATCTGTACTGTTTATTATTATTTTTCTTCCCTACAAATGAATCGCCCTTTTGGGGGCTTTATCATATTCAAAAACTCACCAAACTTGGCGGACGCATACAGCGACGCTCAAATTTACGTATTTTAAGGTCGTCGCAAAAATTGCAAAAAAAATTGCTCAACGGCGGCAACTAGCAATTTTCAACAGACCCATTGCTATTCACTTACTTCATCGTAGAGACTTGAAATTCGGTACAGTTGTAGAGCGCACTAAGACGCTCAGAATTTACAAGTAATGTCATAGTGCAACTATCACAGGAAGTCGGCCATTTTGTATTGAAGGTCCATTTTTTACCTCGAGTTTGACGTTTACAGCCTTCGTATTTGATCGAACTCCTCCTAGGGATTTCGATTGATCGGCTTCAAACTCGGTCAGTCTGATCATAAGGCATGTCTGATTTAAAGTTATCAAATTGGTGAGTTTTGGAGCATGTTGAAGGGGGGTTAGCAGGGGTCAAAGTTCACCTACACGCCATGAAACAGAAAACTCTTATATTTCCTATACAAAAACACATAGAGGGACCAAACTTTCAGTGATTGGTCGTCATCGGGTGTCCTAAGATACCCTGTGGTGAAATTTTTTTTTTACGTAGGCCACGCCCCCTGAGAGCAGGAAGTGTAATGTTTTACTGTGAACGGTCGCTATCTTAGCCCTTTGACCTAATCAACATGAAACTTTGTCCAGAGACAGAAGACACGTTGGTGTGTTGTGGATTCCAACCCCGACCGGCTGCGATGAAGCAGGTGGGCGTGGCGGCGTTGCGAACGCCATCGAATTTCGTTTGGCTCTAAATTCCACAGTTTCGGGGTGAGCTGCTCCAAACTCACTAGGATGGATCCTTATCCATCCCCGAACAGGAATCCATAGCGATATTTGGTGGGCGTGGCCTAATTTTTCTATAGCGACCCCTAGAGTATTTTAAATGAACAGCCCCAAGCCATGCTTAAACCTAGAATTACGAAACTTGGTACACATGTGTATCTTGTCAGGACGTACAAAAAAGTCTCTTAGAGCCATGCTCTAAACCCAACAGGAAGTCGGCCATTTTGTATTGAAGGTCCATTTTGGACCTCGAGTTTGACGTTTACAGCCTTTGCATTTGATCGAACTCCTCCTAGGGATTTCGATTGATCGACTTCAAACTCGGTCAGTCTGATCATAAGGCATGTCTGATTTAAAGTTATCAAATTGGTGACTGTATGAGCTTGCTGAAGGGGGGTTACCAGGGGTCAAAGTTCACCTACTCGCCATGAAACACGAAACTCTTATATTTCCTATACAAAAACACATAGAGGGACCAAACTTTCTGGGATTGATCGTTATCGGGTTACCTAAAATACCCTGTGGTGAAATTATTTTTTTACGTAGGCCACGCCCCCTGAGAACAGGAAGTGTCATGTTTTACTGTGAACGGTCGTTATCTTAGCCCTTTGACCTAATCAACATGAAACTGTGTCCAGAGACAGAAGACATGTTGGTGTGTTGAGGATTCCAACCCCGGCCGGCTTTGACATAGCAGGTGGGCGTGGCGGCGTGGCGAAGTGACCTGTAACGCCGTTGCCATACGTTTGGCTCTGAATTCCACAATTTCGGGCCCAGCTGCTCCAAACTCAGTAGGATGGATCCTTATGCACCCACCGACAGGAATTCATAACAAAATTTGGTGGGCGTGGCCTAATTTCTCTATAGCGACCCCTAGAGTATTTTAAATGAACAGCCCCAAGCCATGCTTTATCCTAGAATTACGAAACTTGGTACATATGTGTATCTTGTCGGGACGTACAAAAAAGTCTCTTAGAGCCATGCTCTAAACCCAACAGGAAGTCGGCCATTTTAGATTGAAGTTCATTTGACCTCGATTTTGACATTTAGAGCCTTCGTATTTGATCGAATTCCTGCTAGGGATTTCGATTGATCGGCTTCAAACTCGGTCAGTCTGATCATAAGGCATGTCTGATTTAAAGTTATCAATATGGTGAGTTTTGGAGCATGTTGAAGCGGGGTTAGCAGGGCTCAAAGTTCCCCTGTGATCGACTGTGTAATATGTAATTACAAAGGGGATCCTTTATCATTCCGTAGTGCAATGCTGCCCTCTGGTGTCGAATTACTGAAATTACTGAAATAGTTTCATTATTTCAGTAATTCGACACCAGAGGGCAGCATTGCCCTACGGAAAGACAGAGTTCAATTTTGTAATGTAGGAAAAAATTAAAAATTTGTAATTCTACTGTGAACGGTCGATAGCTTCTGCACCAAACTTTGCACGAGTGACCCTGGCGGGACCCTGACGACCCTATGTCATCATATTATGACGTCATCTAAGCCCCGCCCCCTCAGAACCGGAAGTGCCGTTTTTTTCCTTGGAAAGCTCCGTTTATGGCTCTCTTGACCTAATCAAGGTGATTCGGATGATAAACTCTGTCAATGCTCGCTGCTGGCTGAACCGTGTGGGCGTGGCCAAATGGCGAATATCAGTCCCTCGCCACATGCATACGTTTGGCTCTAATTCACGCATGGATCATCCGATTGGCACCAAACTGGATATGTATGATCTTTGTTCACCTCTAAAGAGCCCGACGGGTTTGAGATGTAATTTGACTCCACTGCGCCCCCTAAGGTAATACATCGGCCGTATCTCCTCGACGCATGGACCGATCTGCACCAGATTTTTTGACAGTCGTCGGGGAGCGCCGCCGAACGCATTCACGCGTGTCGCCCGGTGGACGGGCGGAGAAAATGCGCGACAGCTACTGCGGCGGCTAGCGGGCGGCGGTGCTAGAAACTGCGGCGGAGCTTCCGCGGTGGGGAGCGGGCTGCGGCTCTGGAAAACGCGCGAGAGCTTCTGCGGTGGCCGGAACCCCCGCGGTGGCCAATAGGCCGGAGCGGCGCTTGCTGCGAGGGCCGCCCGAGGCTGCTTGCAGCTTTAATTAGGCCCGAGCAGCAAAGCGCTGCGAAGGCCTATTGTATCTGTACTGTTTTATTATTATTCTTCCACCCATTTCGCGGGCCCATTTGGGGGCTTTATCATATTCAAAAACTCACCAAACTTGGCGGAAGCGACTAGGCGGTTTAAAAATTTTGAATTTTAAGGTCGCCGCAAAAATCGCAAAAAAAATTGCTCAACGGCGGCAACTAGCAATTTTCAAAAGACCCATTGCTATTCACTTACTTCATCGTAGAGACTTGAAATTCGGTACAGTTGTAGAGCTCACTAAGACGCTCAGAATTTACAAGTAATGTCATAGTGCAAGTATCGCAGGAAGTCGGCCATTTTGTATAGAACGTCCATTTTTTACCTCGATTTTGACGTTTACAGCCTTCGTATTTGATCGAACTCCTCCTAGGGATTTCGATTGATCGGCTTCAAACTCGGTCAGTCTGATCATAAGGCATGTCTGATTTAAAGTTATCAAATTGGTGAGTTTTGGAGCATGTTGAAGGGGGGTTAGCAGGGGTCAAAGTTCACCTACACGCCATGAAACAAAAACCTCTTATATTTCCTATACAAAAACATATAGAGGGACCAAACTTTCAGTGATTGGTTGTCATCGGGTGTCCTAAAATACCCTGCAGTGAAATTTTTTTTTTATGTAGGCCACGCCCCCTGAGAGCAGGAAGTGTAATGTTTTACTGTGAACGGTCGCTATCTTAGCCCTTTGACCTAATCAACATGAAACTGTGTCCAGAGACAGAAGACATGTTGGTGTGTTGTGGATTCCAACCCCGACCGGCTGCGATGAAGCAGGTGGGCGTGGCGGCGTTGCGAACGCCATCGAATTTCGTTTGGCTCTGAATTCCACAGTTTCGGGGTGAGCTGCTCCAAACTCACTAGGATGGATCCTTATCCATCCCCGAACAGGAATCCATAGCGATATTTGGTGGGCGTGGCCTAATTTTTCTATAGCGACCCCTAGAGTATTTTAAATGAACAGCCCCAAGCCATGCTTAAACCTAGAATTACGAAACTTGGTACACATGTGTATCTTGTCGGGACGTACAAAAAAGTCTCTTAGAGCCATGCTCTAAACCCAACAGGAAGTCGGCCATTTTAGATTGAAGTTCATTTGACCTCGATTTTGACGTTTACAGCCTTTGCATTTGATCGAACTCCTCCTAGGGATTTCGATTGATCGGCTTCAAACTCGGTCAGTCTGATCATAAGGCATGTCTGATTTAAAGTTATCAAATTGGTGACTGTATGAGCTTGCTGAAGGGGGCTTACCAGGGGTCAAAGTTCACCTACTCGCCATGAAACACGAAACTCTTATATATCCTGCACAGAAACTCACAGAGATACCAAACTTTAAATTATTGATCATCATTAGGTGTCCAAAAATACCCTGTGGTCAAATGATGACATCACTTAGGCCACGCCCCCTGAGAACAGGAAGTGTCATGTTTTACTGTGAACGGTCGCTATCTTAGCCCTTTGACCTAATCAACATGAAACTGTGTCCAGAGATAGAAGACATGTTGGTGTGTTGTGGATCCAAGCCCTGACCGGCTGCGATGAAGCAGCTGGGTGTGGCGGCGTGGCGAAGTGACCTGTAACGCCGATGCCATACGTTTGCTTCTAGATTCCACATGTTTCGACCGAGCTGCACCAAACTTGGCCTGACTCATCCTGGTGTGTTGCCTGACAATGCTATGTCATCATATTATGACGTCATCTAAGCCCCGCCCCCTCAGAATGAATTAGAGAGATCTTCTGTGTAATTACATAATAAACAGTCCATGTTCGTTGTTTGTAGGGCAATGCTGCCCTCTGCTGCCCACTGAAATAGTTTCATTATTTCAGTAATTCGACACCAGAGGGCAGCATTGCCCTACGGAATGACAGTTCAATGTTGAATTAAAGAGGAAAAAATTAAATAATTTGTAATTCTAACACAAAAACTGACAGAGACACCAAAGTTTGAGTTATTGATCATCCTCGGGTGTAGAATAATATCCAATGGTCAAATGATGACATCACGTAGGCCACGCCCTCTGACAACAGGAAGTCTTGTATTTTACTGTGAACGGTCGATAGCTTCTGCACCAAACTTTGCACGAGTGACCCTGGTGGGATCCTTGACGACCCTATGTCATCATATTATGACGTCATCTAAGCCCCGCCCCCTCGGAACAGGAAGTGCCGTTTTTTTCCTTGGAAAGCTCTGTTTATGGCTCTCTTGACCTAATCACGATGATTCGGATGATAAACTCTGTCAATGCTCGCTGCTGGCTGAACCGTGTGGGCGTGGCCAAACGGCGAATATCAGTCCCTCGCCATATACATACGTTTGGCTCTAATTCACACATGGATCATCCGATTGGCGCCAAAATGGATATGTATGACCTTTGTTCACCTCTAAAGAGCCCAACGGGTTTGAGATGTAATTTGACTCCACTGCGCCCCCTAAGTTAATTCATCGGCCGTATCTCCGCGACGCATCGACCGATCTGCACCAGATTTTTCGACAGTCGTCGGGGAGCGCCGCCGAACGCATTCACGCCTGTCGCCCGGTGGACGGGCGGGGAAAATGCGCGACAGCTTCTGCGGCGGCTAGCGGGCGGCGATGCTGGAAACTGCGGCAGAGCTTCTGCGGTGGGGAGCGAGCTGCGGCTCTGGAAAACGTGCGAGAGCTTCTGCGGTGGCCGGAACCCCCGCGGTGGCCAATAGGCCGGAGCGGCGCTTGCTGCGAGGGCCGCCCGAGGCTGCTTGCAGCTTTAATTAGGCCCGAGCAGCAAAGCGCTGCGAAGGCCTATTGTATCTGTACTGTTTCTTATTATTATTACGATTCTGCCCCCCTAAAGAGGAGCCTTTTTGGGGGCTTTATCATATTCAAAAACTCACCAAACTTGGCGGTCGCGACTAGAAAATTTAAAAATTTTGAATTTTAAGGTTGTCGCAAAAATCGCAAAAAAAATTGCTGAACGGCGGCAACTAGCAATTTTCTGTTGACACAATGGTATGAACGTACTTCATCGTAGAGACATGAAATTTGGTACACTTGTAGAGCTCACCAAAAGACTCAGAACTTACATTGAATGTTATAAGCCAACTATCACAGAAAGTCGGCCATTTTGTATTGAACGTCCATTTTTTACCTCGAGTTTGACGTTTACAGCCTTCGTATTTGATCGAACTCCTCCTAGGGATTTCGATTGATCGACTTCAAACTCGGTCAGTCTGATCATAAGGCATGTTTGATTTAAAGTTATCAAATTGGTGAGTTTTGGAGCATGCTGAAGGGGGGTTAGCAGGGGTCAAAGTTCACCTACTCGCCATGAAACACGAAACTCTTATATTTCCTATATAAAAACACATAGAGGGACCAAACTTTCACTGATTGATCGTCATCGGGTGTCCTAAAATACCCTGTGGTGAAATGATGACATCACTTAGGCCACGCCCCCTGAGAACAGGAAGTGTCATGTTTTACTGTGAACGGTCGCTATCTTAGCCCTTTGACCTCATCAACATGAAACTGTGTCCAGAGACAGAAGACATGTTGGTGTGTTGAGCATTCCAACCCCGACCGGCTTTGACATAGCAGGTGGGCGTGGCGGCGTGGCGAAGTGACCTGTAACGCTGTTGCCATACGTTTGGCTCTGAATTCCACAATTTCGGGCCCAGCTGCTCCAAACTCACTAGGATGGATCCTTATCCACCCACCGACAGGAATTCATAACAAAATTTGGTGGGCGTGGCCTAATTTATCTATAGCGCCCCCTAGAGTATTTTAAATGAACAGCCCCAAGCCATGCTTTAACCTAGAATTACGAAACTTGGTACATATGTGTATCTTGTCAGGACGTACAAAAAAGTCTATTAGAGCCATGGTCGAAACCCAACAGGAAGTCGGCCATTTTCTATTGAAGGTCCATTTTGGACCTCGAGTTTGACGTTTACAGCCTTCGTATTTGATCGAACTCCTCCTAGGGATTTCGATTGATCGGCTTCAAACTCGGTCAGTCTGATCATAAGGCATGTTTGATTTAAAGTTATCAAATTGGTGACTGTATGAGCTTGCTGAAGGGGGGTTACCAGGGGTCAAAGTTCACCTACTCGCCATGAAACACCAAACTCTTATATATCCTGCACAGAAACTCACAGAGACACCAAACGTTCAGTGATTGGCCGTCATCGGGTGTCCTAAAATACCCTGTGGTGAAATGATGACATCACTTAGGCCACGCCCCCTGAGAACAGGAAGTGTCATGTTTTACTGTGAACGGTCGCTATCTTAGCCCTTTGACCTAATCAACATGAAACTGTGTCCAGAGACAGAAGACATGTTGGTGTGTTGTGGATCCAAGCCCTGACCGGCTGCGATGAAGCAGCTGGGTGTGGCGGCGTGGCGAAGTGACCTGTAACGCCGATGCCATACGTTTGCTTCTAGATTCCACATGTTTCGACCGAGCTGCACCAAACTTGGCTTGAGTGATGCTGGTGTGATACCTGAAAATTCTATGTCATCAGATTATGACGTCATCTAAGCCCCGCCCCCTCAGAACAGGAAGTGCTATTTTTTTCCTTGGAAACTTTCATCTATGGCTCTCTTGACCTAATCAAGGTGATTCTGTGTTGGATGACAGATAGGAAGTTGGTCTCGCTTGCTTTAAAGTGCCAACAGTTTTCAATGGCGGCAACGCCGTTCGTATACGTTTGCCTCTACCTTCCACATATTTTGACCGAGCTGCATCAAACTTGGCCTGAGTGATCCTGGAGGCTTGCCCGTCAATCCTACGTCATCACATTATGACGTCATCTAAGCCCCGCCCCCTCGGAACCGGAAGTGCCGTTTTTTTCCTTGGAAAGCTCTGTTTATGGCTCTCTTGACCTAATCAAGATGATTTGGATGATAAACTCTGTCAATGCTCGCAGCTGGCTGAACCGTGTGGGCGTGGCCAAATGGCGAATATCAGTCCCTCGCCATATACATACGTTTGGTTCTAATTCACACATGGATCATCCGATTGGCGCCAAACTGGACATGTATGACCTTTGTTCACCTCTAAAGAGCCCGACGGGTTTGAGATGTAATTTGACTCCACTGCGCCCCCTAAGTTGATACATCGGCCGTATCTCCTCGACGCATCAACCGATCTGCACCAGATTTTTTGACAGTCGTCGGGGAGCGCCGCTGAACGCATTCACGCCTGTCGCCCGGTGGACGGGCGGGGAAAATGCGCGACAGCTTCTGCGGCGGCTGGCGGGCGGCGATGCTGGAATCTGCGGCAGAGCTTCCGCGGTGGGGAGCAGGCTGCGGCTCTGGAAAGCGCGCGAGAGCTTCTGCGGTGGCCGGAACCCCCGCGGTGGCCAATAGGCCGGAGCGGCGCTTGCTGCGAGGGCCGCCCGAGGCTGCTTGCAGCTTTAATTAGGCCCGAGCAGCAAAGCGCTGCGAAGGCCTATTGTATCTGTACTGTTTCTTATTATTATTCTTCTTACGATTCTGCCCCCCTCTTCGTGCGCCTTTTTGGAGGCTTTATCATATTCAAAAACTCACCAAACTTGGCGGAAGCGACTAGGCGGTTTAAAAATTTTGAATTTTAAGGTTGCCGCAAAAATCGCAAAAAAAATTGCTCAACGGCGGCAACTAGCAATTTTCAACAGACCCATTGCTATTCACTTACTTCATCGTAGAGACTTGAAATTCGGTACAGTTGTAGAGCGCACTAAGACGCTCAGAATTTACAAGTAATGTCATAGTGCAAGTATCACAGGAAGTCGGCCATTTTGTATTGAAGGTCCATTTTTTACCTCGAGTTTGACGTTTACAGCCTTCGCATTTGATCGAACTCCTCCTAGGGATTTCGATTGATCGGCTTCAAACTCGGTCAGTCTGATCATAAGGCATGTCTGATTTAAAGTTATCAAATTGGTGAGTTTTGGAGCATGCTGAAGGGGGGTTAGCAGGGGTCAAAGTTCACCTACACGCCATGAAACAAAAACCTCTTATATTTCCTATACAAAAACACATAGAGGGACCAAACTTTCAGTGATTGGTCGTCATCGGGTGTCCTAAAATACCCTGTGGTGAAATTATTTTTTTACGTAGGCCACGCCCCCTGAGAACAGGAAGTGTAATGTTTTACTGTGAACGGTCGCTATCTTAGCCCTTTGACCTAATCAACATGAAACTGTGTCCAGAGACAGAAGACATGTTGGTGTGTTGTGGATTCCAACCCCGACCGGCTGCGATGAAGCAGGTGGGCGTGGCGGCGTTGCAAACGCCATCGAATTTCGTTTGGCTCTGAATTCCACAGTTTCGGGGTGAGCTGCTCCAAACTCACTAGGATGGATCCTTATCCATCCCCGAACAGGAATCCATAGCGATATTTGGTGGGCGTGGCCTAATTTCTCTACATCTCCCCCTAGAATATTTTAAAAAATCAGCCCCAAGCCATGCTTTATCCTAGAATTACGAAACTTGGTACACATGTGTATCTTGTCAGGACGTAAAAAAAAGTCTCTTGGAGCCATGCTCTAAACCCAACAGGAAGTCGGCCATTTTGGATTGAAGGTCCATTTTGGACCTCGAGTTTGACGTTTACAGCCTTTGCATTTGATCGAACTCCTCCTAGGGATTTCGATTGATCGGCTTCAAACTCGGTCAGTCTGATCATAAGGCATGTCTGATTTAAAGTTATCAAATTGGTGACATTTGAACAGGTGGAAGGGGGGTTAGCAAGGCTCAAAGTTCCCCTGTGATCGACTGTGTAATACAAAGGGCTTTGTCATGTGTAGGGCAATGCTGCCCTCTGGTGTCGAATTACTGAAATAATGAAACTATTTCAGTAATTTCAGTAATTCGACACCAGAGGGCAGCATTGCCCTACGGAATGACAGTTCAATGTTGAATTAAATAGGAAAAAATTAAATAATTTGTAATTCTATAACAAAAACTCACAGAGACACCAAAGTTTGAGATATTGATCATCCTGGGGTGTAGAATAATATCCAATGGTCAAATGATGACATCACGTAGGCCACGCCCTCTGACAACAGGAAGTCTTGTATTTTACTGTGAACGGTCGATAGCTTCTGCACCAAACTTTGCACGAGTGACCCTGGGATCCTTGACGACCCTATGTCATCATATTATGACGTCATCTAAGCCCCGCCCCCTCAGAACAGGAAGTGCCGTTTTATTACTTGGAAAGCTCCGTTTATGGCTCTCTTGACCTAATCAAGATGATTCGGATGATAAACTCTGTCAATGCTCGCTGCTGGCTGAACCGTGTGGGCGTGGCCAAACGGCGAATATCAGTCCCTCGCCATATGCATACGTTTGGCTCTTATTTAGGCATAGATCATCCGATTGGCGCCAAACTGGATATGTATGACCTTTGTTCACCTCTAAAGAGCCCAACGGGTTTGAAATGTAATTTGGCTCCACTGCGCCCCCTAAGTTAATACATGGGTTGTATCTCCTCGACGCATCGACCGATCTGCGCCAGATTTTTCGACAGTCGTCGGGCAGCGCCGCCGAACGCATTCACGCGTGGCGCCCGGTGGACGGGCGGGGAAAATGCGCGACAGCTTCTGCGGCGGCTGGCGGGCGGCGGTGCTGGAAACTGCGGCGGAGCTTCCGCGGTGGGGAGCGGGCTGCGGCTCTGGAAATCACGCGAGAGCTTCTGCGGTGGCCGGAACCCCCGCGGTGGCCAATAGGCCGGAGCGGCGCTTGCTGCGAGGGCCGCCCGAGGCTGCTTGCAGCTTTAATTCTTCTTACGATTCTGCCCCCCTCTTCGTGCGCCTTTTTGGGGGCTTTATCATATTCAAAAACTCACCAAACTTGGCGGAAGCGACTAGGCGGTTTAAAAATTTTGAATTTTAAGGTCGCCGCAAAAATCGCAAAAAAAATTGCTCAACGGCGGCAACTAGCAATTTTCAACAGACCCATTGCTATTCACTTACTTCATCGTAGAGACTTGAAATTCGGTACAGTTGTAGAGCTCACTAAGACGCTCAGAATTTACAAGTAATGTCATAGTGCAAGTATCACAGGAAGTCGGCCATTTTGTATTGAAGGTCCATTTTTTACCTCGAGTTTGACGTTTACAGCCTTCGTATTTGATCGAACTCCTCCTAGGGATTTCGATTGATCGGCTTCAAACTCGGTCAGTCTGATCATAAGGCATGTCTGATTTAAAGTTATCAAATTGGTGAGTTTTGGAGCATGTTGAAGGGGGGTTAGCAGGGGTCAAAGTTCACCTACACGCCATGAAACAAAAACCTCTTATATTTCCTATACAAAAACACATAGAGGGACCAAACTTTCAGTGATTGATCGTCATCGGGTGTCCTAAAATACCCTGCAGTGAAATTTTTTTTTTATGTAGGCCACGCCCCCTGAGAGCAGGAAGTGTAATGTTTTACTGTGAACGGTCGCTATCTTAGCCCTTTGACCTAATCAACATGAAACTGTGTCCAGAGACAGAAGACAAGTTGGTGTGTTCTGGATTCCAACCCCGACCGGCTGCGATGAAGCAGGTGGGCGTGGCGGCGTTGCGAACGCCATCGAATTTCGTTTGGCTCTGAATTCCACAGTTTCGGGGTGAGCTGCTCCAAACTCACTAGGATGGATTCTTATCCATCCCCAAACAGGAATCCATAGCGATATTTGGTGGGCGTGGCCTAATTTTTCTATAGCGACCCCTAGAGTATTTTAAATGAACAGCCCCAAGCCATGCTTAAACCTAGAATTACGAAACTTGGTACACATGTGTATCTTGTCGGGACGTACAAAAAAGTCTCTTAGAGCCATGCTCTAAACCCAACAGGAAGTCGGCCATTTTAGATTGAAGTTCATTTGACCTCGATTTTGACGTTTACAGCCTTTGCATTTGATCGAACTCCTCCTAGGGTTTTCGATTGATCGGCTTCAAACTCGGTCGGTCTGATCATAAGGCATGTCTGATTTAAAGTTATCAAATTGGTGACTGTATGAGCTTGCTGAAGGGGGGTTACCAGGGGTCAAAGTTCACCTACTCGCCATGAAACACGAAACTCTTATATATCCTGCACAGAAACTCACAGAGACACCAAACTTTTAGTTATTGATCATCAATAGGTGTCCTAAAATACCCTGTGGTGAAATTATGACATCGCTTAGGCCACGCCCCCTGAGAACAGGAAGTGTCATGTTTTACTGTGAACGGTCGCTATCTTAGCCCTTTGACCTAATCAACATGAAACTGTGTCCAGAGACAGAAGACATGTTGGTGTGTTGTGGATCCAAGCCCTGACCGGCTGCGATGAAGCAGCTGGGTGTGGCGGCGTGGCGAAGTGACCTGTAACGCCGATGCCATACGTTTGCTTCTAGATTCCACATGTTTCGACCGAGCTGCACCAAACTTGGCCTGACTCATCCTG